>NC_057934.1:49394898-49694898 GCF_018555375.3 Anguilla rostrata
CAGGGTACACTTATTTATAAGTGGAGCAAAGTTGGAAAGCCACGGATGATTTAGTTTTTTCTTACCGCACACCCGTACGTGAGCGTGCTGCGTGTGGGAAGGCGTATTTATTTTCGCGCTCGCACCGTGCCTGTGGGGACCGGCGCGAGCAGCGCTCCCCTCCGGGGGGAGGGAGCGGGCGTTTGTGGCCCAGCGCTAAGCCCCAGGAGACGTTTCTCTCAGAAGCGAGAAGTAAAGTCTCTCTGGCGGTCTCTCCGCGGCTGCTGCTCTGTGTCGACTCGACTGTGACTGGTCTCTGAATCCTCTCCCTTTCCATTTCTCTTTCTGTCTCTCCCCACCGCTCCTCGCTATTGTACTCTTTCTTTATGAACTATTAATGAACTTTATCTCTCTCTCTGTGTGTCTCTCCTTCACTCCCTCCCTCCATCTCTCTCTCTCTCTCCCTCTCACCCTCCCTCTCTCTCTCTCCCCCTCTCTCTCTCTCTCTCTCTGACTCCCTCTCCCTCTCTCCCTCTCCCTCTCCTCTCCCCTCCTCTCTCTCTCTCTCTCTCTCTCTCCCCCCCCTCCCTCCTCCTCCCTCTCTCTCTCCTCTCTCCTCCCTCCCTCTCTCTCTCTCTCTCTCTCTCTCTCTCTCCCCCCTCCTCTCCCTCCCTCCTCTCTCTCCTCCTCTCTCTCTCTCTCTCTCTCTCCCTCTCCCCCCCCTCTCTCCAGGCAAGGCCAATGTGAACGTGCAGTGGGAGGATGACTCCAGCGAGAGCGTGCCGGCGGCGCCCGTGCGGATCGCCTTCGTGCTGGTGGTGCACGGGCGGGCGTCCCGCCAGCTCCAGCGCCTCTTCAAGGCCATCTACCACACCTCCCACTACTACTACATCCACGTGGACCTGGTGAGCCCCCGCGCCGCCGTAGCGCTCACCACCACCCGCAGTCACCCACCACCACCGTAGCCGCTAGCGCTAGCCGCTCACCCCCACGCTAGCCGCCATCACCACCACCGCTAGCCGCTCACCCACCACCACCGGTAGCCGCTAAGCGCTAGCCGCTCACCCACCATCATCGCTAGCCGCTCACCCACCATCACCGCTAGCCGCTCACCCAGCATCACCGCTAGCCACATCACACCATCACCGCTAGCCGCTCACCCACCATCACCGCTAGCCGCTCACCCACCATCACCGCTAGCCGCTAAGCGCTAGCCGCTCACCCACCATCACCGCTAGCCGCCACACCACCACCGCTAGCCGCTAGCGCTAGCCCCACCACCATCACTGCTAGCCGCTCACCACCACCACCGCTAGCGCTGCGCTAGCCGCCACCACCATCACTGCTAGCCGCTCACCACACCACCGCTAGCCTACGCTAGCCCTCCCCACCATCACTGCTAGCCGCTCACCCACCACCACGCACGCTGCGCTAGCCGCTCACCCACCATCACTGCTAGCCGCTCACCCACCACCACCGCTAGCCGCTAAGCGCTAGCCGCTCACCCACCATCACTGCTAGCCGCTCACCCACCACCACCGCTAGCCGCTAAGCGCTAGCCGCTCACCCACCATCACTGCTAGCCGCTCACCCACATCACGCTAGCGCTTGCGCCGCGCCGCCCGCGCGAGCAAGCTGCGCGCGCGGCGCCGGTTTCGGAGGCGCTCCTGTGGGAGAGGCGCTCCCGTGGGGCCGGTCCCCGCCGGGCCCTCGGCGGCGCTGATGGCTCTGGGAGCGGCGGGGCCCCAGCGCGGCGGCTCCCTGGCTGCCTGCGTGTTCCAGCGCAGCGGGCTCCCAGAGGGAGGCCGGCTCAGGGGCTGCTGGGTAAACAGGCGCTGCGCGAAAGACGCGCACAGTTAGCGCTTTAAAAAGGGCCTGATTGGGGAGTATTACCCAGAGATCTCACTCTACAGGTACTCCATTATCAGGGAGCCTCTCCTTACGGCTCTCTGAAGTGAACATGAAAGCTGGAGTTCTCTGTCACACACATCACTACACACTGCGAATGCACACGACCACACATACACACACACACAGAGCACACCCATGCACCACACACACACACACACACTCACACACAGCACGCACTGACAAACAATCAGCACATACACACACAGACATGCACACACACACACGC
This sequence comes from Anguilla rostrata, assembly GCF_018555375.3. Lineage (NCBI taxonomy): Eukaryota > Metazoa > Chordata > Actinopteri > Anguilliformes > Anguillidae > Anguilla > Anguilla rostrata. The sequence continues at coordinate 49,397,015 of NC_057934.1, forward strand.
CCCCCCCAGCCCATTCGCTTTCCCACCCAATCACATCGCCCTGCCCAGCCAGTCATATCTAATGAAGAGCTTCTTACTGCGGGCGTGAGGGTGGGAAGATAAGAGAGCGTGCCGCTCAGTAATTTAGCAAAGTGCAGGGACACGCTAAACGGCACGTCTCCTGCGTCCCGACCGCGAGGAGCGTCTCTGCGCGTCTTTCATCTTTCGTTTTTCCCATCAGCCTCTGCCCTGACCCGAGCCCAACCCCCCCCTCCCCCCCCGCCTTTCTCTCCGCACAGCGCTCCAACTACCTGCACAGACAGGTGGCGGCGCTGGCGAGCCAGTACCCCAACGTGCGGGTGACGCCCTGGCGCATGTCCACCATCTGGGGCGGGGCCAGCCTGCTCACCATGTACCTGCAGAGCATGAAGGACCTGCTGGCCATGAGCGACTGGAGCTGGGACTTCTTCATCAACCTCAGCGCCGCCGACTACCCAATCAGGTGAGACCCCGCCTCCGCCCGACGGCAAATCGGTTGAGAAGAAGGGCTGGAGCTGAGTCGGCTAACGTTAGCTGTGAGCCGTAGCTATGGAGCACACTGGAGGGACTCTATACCGTCTTATTCTTCCTGTGCTATAATATAGAGCTGTTCCCCCTACCACTGGAGTCCTTCAGTGCCTAATGAAGAAGAGGCATGTTGATTTCTGGCTTAACATGAATATCATTCAGCTGGGAACGGGCAAACACAAACGATCATTTAAACAATTAAGCCATTCAATTAAGAAAATTCTATAGCTGGAAGCCTGAAAGGTGTTTAAGTGTTTGTTCCAAATGGTGGTTTAGTGACTCTATTGAATAGTTTACATGCTTAATTGATCACAGCTAAATTGTTCTTGGTCCATATATTGATGTTTCGGGGGTTATAAGTATAAGAGCTGCTGTAGCATTGGCCTTCTCGGAGTTAAGGGCCAGTGGATTCTATCTGGTGTGTCAATAGCTCCAAGGCTGTGGAAGTGCGTACGCTCTGCAGAAACACCTCCCAACACACCTGTATCAATCCCACGACCAGAAGAAGCAGTTTATTTGGAGCTGGAGTGAAATGTGGGTGGTGGTAATATTTTGGCATTGTGATATTTGAATGGGAATTACGGTGGAAATGTGCGTCCAAATCCGAGCTCACGGTCCTCGTGAGTGGATTGCGCTGATGCTCTTATCTCTTGGCGCTTCCAAACAGCACCACGGATGAGCTTTGGATAATCTACAGTTTTGCTTCCAATTTTTAAATACCTTTTTCAATTGATTATTCCTCCCCTCATATGGCTGGTTGGCCCCCTGACTGACCTCCCCTTCAGAGATAATCAGCATCACTGCTCGTGTTGAGAGCCCATGACCTTGTCCTTCAGCAGATGTGGGTCGGTTGCGTTTCGGGTCCTGCCCTTGTGTAAATTGGCTCAGGGCACCCGCGGTCAGCCCACGCTGAGCTGCGTGCGGGAACTCGTTGGGAATGACACGGTGGCGTGCGAGCGGGACAGTATGCCTGCTCCCTGCCCCCCCCCCCCCCCGGGTTGTGATCGATGGCACAGCGCTCTCATTCCAGGCGGCTGTGGGGGAATCGGGGTACAGAGATCGATGCGATGGCCCCGAATTCACCCGTCCGGCCGGCACCCTGGCGCGGGCCGCTGCTCCTCTCAGAAACGGCGGGGAGCGGGCGGAAGGTTCCGGATGAATCCGCTCTTTGTGCGATGATTCTGATGGACGCGTGGGAAATCCTGAGTGGGATCGTCATCCGTTCAGGGGTCTTGCAGAGGATTGTGGGTATTCACTGGGTTAATGCAACGCGCCGTGTCTGAAAGCGCTGATAACAAAAAAAATCTGATTTGGGCCAAATCAGTCTGGCAGTGTACCTTCACAAAGGGATATCACCGTATTCTCTCCATCGTCTGCTCTTTATGTTTGTGCCTAAGTGGGCTTCGTTTTGGGGGGAAATGCTGTGACTCATTCCAGGTTGTTTGCTACCTCTTTGTGTGGTTGCACATGTAGGAGTTGAAGCGCTCGTCTGTGGGAAGGAGAAGGAGAAGAGACTGCATGTGGCTGTGTGCGTACGTGCATGTCTGTGTGGGTGTGTGGGTGTGTGCCTGCGTGCCTGTGTGCATGTGTACTTGTTTAGATTTGGCCCGAGCCCTGAAAGCCTGTCTGATTGACAGAGAGAGAGAGAGACGCAGGCTATGAGAGAGAGAGAGAGAGAGAGAGAGACGCAGGCTATGAGAGAGAGAGAGAGAGAGAGACGCAGGCTATGAGAGAGAGAGTGGAAGAGAAAGAGGCGCAGGCTGTATGTGTCATCCTCAGCTTCTCACACCAGAAGGTCGCCTCTGCCGAAGGGCTCCTTTTGTTTCTGAGTCCAGGCGCTGAATCTCTCCTGTGGAAGGCGAAGGAGAAAACCAGTTTCTGCTTTTTTTTCAAGAACCAGTTTTTCCTGTGGAATGTTTCCTTGCAGTTTTTTTTTTTGTTTGTTGTTTTATTCTATTCATTTTTTGTTGCTCTTCAGGAAACTCCGCTGTAGCCCAGCCCTATAAAATGCGTGGTATCTGCTTCTTAAGACACCTTGTCTTTCGTGGTTTGGCTTCGCCGCTGTCTTAGTCATGCGCCGCCGATGCCGTCGCGTGAAATAACGCGTGTGTCATGCTGAGAGGGGAAAACGTGAGAACGAGAGGCCTGTTCCAGTCTGAGGCAATCCTGGGCCTGGCCGCTCCATCCTTTAGCAGCTCCATACCAGGTATTTGAGAGCGGGTGCGTGAGACCCGATACGAGCGGGGAAGTTCCTCTCTGAGCAGGAGAGAGAGCCGGCCGCTGAGCTCCTGGCGGCGCCGCGGCTGCGTGGCTGAGGACAGGCGTCGCCGGCAGAGACGAGGGGGCGTGGGCGACGATGCCACACGCCCACGCGTCTGTTCGGAGGAGCGCCCGGCGGAGGTCGGCGCGGAGACGGCGGCTCTGGGACCCTCGATCGTGGGGGAGGGGGGACGGGCTCCCAGCGGGCCCCATTACTTCCCCTCTGATTCCCTGCTAATGTCCCCCCTTCCGCATGGGCTGCTCTGAAAAGCCCGCTCAAAGCGCCGGCGCTCAGCGGGGGGGTGGGGGGCGGGGGGCGTTCAGCGGGGGGGTGGGGGGCGTTCCGGGGGCGCGGGGATGGGTTACACGCCCGCTTTGTCGCAGAGCGCCGGGCCCTTTTCCGGCTTCCCTCTCCCGCGTCCCGCTCTCCCCGTCCCTCCTTTTGTGCGTCTCCGCAGCTGCTCCTCCCGGCCGCTCGCAGGCCAGGAACTCAGGGACGCTCTGCTACTCGCTCGCTCTCTCTCTCTCTCTCTCTCTCTCTCTCTCTCTCTCTCTCTCTCTCTCTCTCTCTCTCTCTCTCTCTCGCTCTCTCTCTCTCTCTCTCTCTCTCTCGCTCTCTCTCTCTCTCTCTCTCTCTCTCTCTCTCTCTCTCTCTCTCTCTGGCGCCGGCCGAGCGGGCTCCGCAGCGCCCTCTGCTGGGGGCTGTCTCCTCCGCAGGCGGAGGCGGCGGCACCACGCCGGGCCCGTCTGGCCACGCGCTGCAGAAGAGTCTGTTCGGCGCCCGCCGGCCCGCTGGGGCTCCCGGCTTCCCCACAGTCCCGCCGCTCGCGGCCGTCCTGCTCCTCAGCGCACCGCCGTCCCGCTGGCACCGGAGCGGCCGTCCCGCGTGCTCCAGAAGCTCCCGCCGCTCGCACTGCCGCGATCGGACGGAAGCCGGAAGAGTGAAGCCGTACGAACCCCTCGGGCGCGGAGGGGAAGTGGTATCGATGAAACCCCCTCGGCCGCTTCCCCTTTTTAGCGACAGCTCATGGCGGCGCGCGGTAATGAAATCACGGGCCGCTTCCCTTTCCTGGCCTGCAGGGCGGCGCTGCTCACGGGGGGCTGCGGAGCACAATGAAGCACGCGTCCGACAGATAACGATCAGCAGCCGCCAGGAGCGCGGCCGTCAGTTCAGATCTCGCTTTGAAACGCGACGCCGCTCGGTGTGTGTGCGTGCCGCCCTTCGCCGGGCCAATCCCGCGGCAGCCTTAGCGGCGGCGTGCTCGCTGGCGTCCGCGATGGCGTTCCAGACGGGGCGGGTGCGGCGGCTGGGGGCGGCGGGCAGAGGGGCAGACGGAGTGTCGAAGGCCTTGGGGGAAACGCGCGAACCACTCGGGTGTAAAATGCCGCTGTTGACCCGGTTACCCCCCGCCGCGCCGGTGTGCGGGGACTGGGGTGCGGAGCTGTCTGAGTGTGCCCCCCGGTCAGGGGAATGCTCCCTCATGGGGAAACGACACTCATACGGGCTCCTTGGCAGCCAGGTTTTTGTTGCGAGTTAATGTCCTTTTTGAAAGAATAACACACTTTTCATGAAAGGGCCATCTTGTCCTCCGGCCAACCCTTTCCCTTGTATTTATGAGCCCTGCATTAGCCTGGCGTGCGTCTCAGTCTGAGTAGTCTGGACCCGCTGCCTCCGCCTGTCTCACCCGTACTTTGAATTAGATAAACGCTCAGAAATCAGTCAGTGTGCTCAGACACGAGAACTGAACATACTGAAATGTTAGTTATTACGCGCTGGCTTCCTGTGCTCTGTGTGAGCGCTTTCTCAGAAGCCCGTTTGCCTCTCAGAAGCCTGACTGACGCTCCTCTTCTCTGCTACAGGACCAACAATCAACTGGTCGCCTTCCTGTCTAAATACAGAGACATGAACTTCATCAAGTCTCACGGAAGAGACAACGCCCGGTGAGTCTCACCCCCGCTCCCAACACCCAGTGTAACCACACACGGCCTGACCAGCCCTCAACCCGCCTCCCCTGCCACCCCCGCCCCCCAGCCCCCACCCCTGCCCCTGGCCACCACACAAGTATGCATTCTGTCTGCCCAAGACTCAGCCTCCACCCTGTACACCACTTCCTGTCTGTCCTGACGGCTACATCAACACACCCACGCAAGCACACACACACACACTCACATCCCCCCCCACGGCCCCCAAATCTCCTCTCACAGCGCTGGTTAATTCCGCCCTGGCCCTCCATTACAGCGGCCGTGGCTCTCAGTCACCTTCAGCGGTGCTCCGTCTGCACACGCCCACGTGACGCTGCGTAGCCCCGCCCGCTCCGGGGGGAGCTTGGTCAGACGCCCCTGGCCTTTAGAAGGGCCCGCTCTCCGGCCGGCGCCGCCGTGGAAACGGAACGCAATTACTCTCCGTCCGCGGCCGCGTTAATTAACCTTCCGGTGTCAGCCGCCGCGGCGCTGCCGGCGTGCCCCGCCCGCCCCGCCGCGGACCGGCCCCCGTGCCCTTAATGAGACTTAACATCGGTGTCACAAGCAAGCTGAAGCTCCACAGGGTATTATGAGGAGGACCTAAATGTGTGTGTGTGTGTGTGTGTCTGTGCGTGTGTGCGTGTGTGCGTGTGTGCGTGTGTGCGTGTGTGTGTGTGTGTGTCTGTGTCTGTGTCTGTGTGTGTGTGTGTGTCTGTGTCTGTGTCTGTGTGTGTGTGTGTGTGTGCGTGTGTGTGTGTGTGTGTGTGTGTAAGTGTGTGTGTGCGTATGTGCGCGTGTGTGTGTGTGTGTGTGCGCGTGCGCGTGTGTGCGTGTGTGTGTGTGTATTTGCGTATGTGCGTATGTGCATGTGTTTGTGTGCCGTTTCCAGCTTCATCCGGAAGCAGGGTCTGGACCGCCTCTTCTTCGAGTGCGACACGCACATGTGGCGTCTGGGGGACCGGCGCATCCCCGAGGGCGTCTCGGTGGACGGCGGCTCCGACTGGTTCCTGCTCAACCGCAGGTTCGTGGAGTACGTCATCACCTCCCAGGACGACCTGGTGACCAGCATGAAGCGCTTCTACTCCTACACCCTGCTCCCTGCCGAGGTGAGGGCGCCGGGGGGGGGGGGGGGGGGGGGCGGGGCCAGGGTGGGCTTCAGCGCTGTCAGTCTGACGAGCAGACAGCGTGGGAGGAAGTTAAAATGGCCGGGGCGCTCGCAGACTGACGGACGGACAGACGGGCCGATGAGCTGGGCGACGGCGGTCCGTGTGGACTGAGGCTGGCGGTGTGAGCGCTCGCTGGCTGTGACTGCAGCCCTTCGCTGAGGCTGTGACTGCAGCCCTTCGCTGAGGCTGTGCGGACAGGGTGCCGCGTGTTGATGATCAGATGTTAATGAGCCGCACGCTCTCCAGTTCATTCCCAGAAGCAGCCGTGTCAGTGTTTTTTACACTTTCTCTGTGCGGTTTGTGAACTGCTGCTTCCTAATTAGAGTGAACCTAGAGCACTAATATTTATAATTCCTTTCAGAAAGTGAACCACTCATTGAGTTAAAGATGCTTTTAAAAAGATAATAATAATATTAATAACAACATTATTGAGTACGTTTTTACTTAAAAAATGAAGTGCATATTTTCAGTAATAACATTAAGAATCTTACTACGAGAAACAGGGTTTTATAAATTTCATTGCCTACTGGTCTTCAATATTTAGATGCAAGTATATAGGTATTGTCATTATTTAACAGGTAACAGGTGAGGTAAATTCTGAATTTAATGTGTATCCTTTCTGAACAATGATCTATACAGAAAAGTGAACTACTGTAATAACCAAGAAAAGATGCAAAATTACTTTGTGGTTTTGTATTCTATTTCAGAATAACTTTCGTTCAAATCAAATTAAAAGTGCAAATGACTTGCAAATTGTGTTAAGCAGTCCTTAAAACATGGTTGCTCACATAAATACATAATTTATAGTAGACAATTTGTTAAACTGTGCATATAGTCTACTTTTTGTGCAAACTTAACCTATTGTTATGGTATTTAGTGGACTAAGCGGTTCAGTTTGGGTTTTGGAGTTATAAATCAAGGAACTGTTCATCACTCATAAATTAAAATGGGGAATGTTGCACGCATCGTCCTCAACACTAGAACAGAGGCGGCAGGTGGAGTTTTCTCCACTGTGAGACTGCCTCCCTGTTTCTGTTTCTTTACCGCACTGCACAGTGAGGAGCAGCGCATGTAGCTCAGGGTGTTAGGTGAAGTTTCCCTTTAAGTACATCTGCATGATGAGCTGAGTTAGCTGGCATCCATCTTCATTTTATAAATGTCATCTTTCTCTCTCTGCTGTATTCTCTCTCTCTCTTTCCATTTCCCTCTTTTTTCTGGTCCTCTCTCTCTCTCTCTCTCTCTCTCTCCTTCCCTTCCTCTTCCCCTGCGCAGTCCTTCTTCCACACGGTCCTTGAGAACAGTCCTCACTGCGAGAGCATGGTGGACAACAACCTGCGCATCACCAACTGGAACCGCAAGCTGGGCTGCAAGTGCCAGTACAAGCACATCGTGGACTGGTGCGGCTGCTCGCCCAACGACTTCAAACCGGCCGACTTCCACCGCTTCCAGGTGAGCCGCCGCCGCCGCCGCCACCGCCCGTCCGCCCGCCCGCCCCCCCCCGACGGGGCGCTGCGGCAAAAGTTAGCCTCCCGCGACTTGGGGAGGAAGGAGCGCGCGTCGGAGCGGGGCGGGGCGCGGCGGCTCCAGCCCTGCGGGGGGGGGGGGGTATTGTTAGACCCGAGCGGCGGGGCCCGAGTGATGGATGACTCTCTGAATGCGCGTCTTTGTGAAGGATGTGTAATTAACAGTGTGTATTAGGGGGGATCGATGGCCAGCCGCTCGTTCATCAAAAGGATTCCGATTGCGTGATGCGTGCAGGGTGGAGGGGGTGGAGGGGGCGGTGTTGGGGGGGTTGGGGGGGGGGGAGAGCAGGCTGCACTGGGCCCAGTCCGGTCCCGCCCCGCCCCTCCTCATCCCCCCAGCCTGTCATTACGCTCCGTCCTTCATCCGCTTCCAGGACGGCCCTCTCTCCGCAGGCTCGATTGCACCCCAGCGCCTCATTACTTTTAAAAACAGACGACCGAAAATGACAAACCCCCACCCCCCATGCCCCCCCCCCACGGCCGTTTGACCCAGACTGCCGCGTAGCTGCGGGCTGCCTCTGCCGCTCCGCTCGCCCTGTCTCCGGAACAGGAAGTGCGTGCGAAGGGCAGAGGAGAGCCTGAGAGCGCAGACGTCTCGGCTCGGGGGGCGAATCCCCCGCGCTCGGCGGGCTTGACGGATACGACGCGCCCGTCCCGTCCTGCGGTCATGGCAACATTCCGCTCATCCCGCTTCCTTCCCGCGATGGCGCGCCATCCAGTGTTTTCCCACGAGCGGTCGCGGCCCGCCTGCGGATGCTGTCTGAGATCGGCGGGCACGGCGGGTCCTCTGAGAGGCGCCAGGACTCCTGCGATGGGAGCGGCCCTGCCCACGATGCAGCTCTTCCGCCGCGGTATTAACGATAAGGGGTTCGCGTTAAAGCCGTTTCATTTCCTGCCCCTCCGCCCTGAGGCGCGTCCCGCCTCACCTCGCGCCACGGTGACATCACGCCGCGCCGCCTGCGTCGTCTGGCGCCTCGCTGCCTCGGTCCCTCACCCCGCGCCGCAGACTGAGCGCCCACTCGTTCAGGGTGGGGTTGAGCGCTCTGAGCGCAGTGTGAGCCCCAGAGAGAGGCTGCTACTCCTGCAGGAGAGTAAGAGAGCGGGGGGATGTGAGAGGCTCTTTGTGGCGCTGCGTTAACGCTCCGTCTCCAGCGCGCGCGTCAAACAAACCGCCTGAACGCGGACAAGCCTCCATTATCTGCCGCACCTGGAACCTGCCCAAGGGCGCTAGCCGCGGAACGTTCCGGCCGCTACGCCCCCCCCCTCCCCCCCCGTCCCCCCCCCCGTCCCGCGCACAGGGGCCGCTCTGTGTGAGCGCCAGGGCCGCGGAGCTGGGGCTGGATTTCATGGGCCCATGTCAACCGCGGCTTCGCCGTCTGAGAGCGCGGGGCGTGGAGACAGCACCATTCATCACCCCGCCCGCCCCCACCCCTCCGCCTGCCCCCCCGCCCTGTCCCGCGCACACACAGACCTCCCAGACGCTTCTATTCAGCAATCAGCCATTAATAACGCTCCCCTTTTCACCGTGGGGTCCCAGGGAGGGAGGCGCGGGACATGTGACAGGGACGCTTGAAATGCGTTCGGGCAGCCCAGCGCCGGGGTAAGCCGCCGCCTGCCCCCCTACCCCCCACCCCAGAAACCCCCCCCTCCCCCCTGCGAGCAGCGGGACTCTGCTTCTCTCTTCATTACGTTCCCCTTTTTCCCGCCAAGCCGCTGCTCAGCTGCGTTTCTGTATTATTATTTTTCTTCCCTTCCTGTTGAGGCTCTGAAGTCCCCTAATCAGCGGAGCTGATATGAACCCTTTGTTGTTGGGGGTTTTGTTGAAGCCGTCGCGCGAGCTCTCGAGCCCCTCCTCACCCCCACCCCACCCCCCCACCCCACCCCCACCGCGCGATTAGGGCTCGATCGCAGATATCACCCTTTCTCCACGGCGCGCTGCAGATGACGGAGGGAGGGGCGGAGGAGTGTAATAAACGCGGGCCTCGTGTTCTGCCAGGGACGGGCGCGCTGCCTCTGATTTATTTTCATCTTCGCTCGTACGCATCGGCTGAAAAGTTTCGCCGCCGTGTCGCGCATCGCGAAGGTAAACCGTCTGTCTCGATTTCAGCTTCTCTCTCTGCCTCCCACGCGCGCTCCCACGGTGTACCCGTGCCCTGTCTCGCTGGTTACCCGCTCTCAGTCTTCCTCCTCTCCTCCTCCCACTCCCCTCACCGCCTCTCCCTCCCCCTCCACCCCTCCATCTCTCTCTCTGTCTCTTTCTTTTTCTTTCCCTCTCTCCCTCCCTCCCTCCAACCCCACCCCCTCACCACCTCTCCCTCCCCCTACCCCTCCGTCTCTCTCTCTCTGTCTCTTTCTTTTTCTTTCCCTCTCCTCCCTCCCCCCTCCAACCCCACCCCCTACCCCTCTCCCTCCCCCTCTACCCTCTTCTCTCCTCTGTCTCTTTCTTTTTCTTTCCCTCCCCCCTCCAACTCCCCGCCCTCACCCTCCCTCCCCTCTACCCCTCCGTCTCTCTCTGTCTCTTTCTTTTCTTTCCTCTCTCCCTCTCTCCCTCCTCCAACCCCACCCTCACCACCCTCCTCCCCCTGCCCTCTGTCCCCTTTTACTCTCTCCTCCCTCAACCCCACTCCTCTCCTCCTCCTCACCCTTCCTTTCTCCCTCTCTTCTCCCCCTCTCTCTGGTCTCTCTGCAGCAAACTGCCAGACCCACGTTCTTCGCCCGCAAGTTCGAGGCCAGCGTCAACCAGGAGATCGTCAACCAGCTGGACGGCTTCCTGTTCGGGGGCCTGCCCGCGGGCACGCCGGGGCTCAAGGCCTACTGGGAGAACGCGTACGACGAGCCGGACGGCGTGCACAGCCTGAGCGACGCCCAGCTCACCCACTTCCACGCCTTCGGCCGCATGGGCCTGGCGCGCGCAGACAGCTCCCTGCAGGGCGACCCCGACGACAGCAGCTGCAGGTGCGACCCCCGACCCCGCCCCCCCGCCCGACTTCCTGTCTGCACAGTTACCTCTCAGACCCGCTCGTATGCGCAGACACCGCCGTTGAGTGACATAATTTACTGCAGCTGGTCCGTCGTTCGAGTGAACCCCGCGTTTAACGAGCCCCGGGGAGCGCAGTCGTCTGTGCGTGCGCTTGGACTGCGAACGCTAGCGCGCCGCGCGGCGTGAGCAAACATCAGAGAATGATGCAACGGCTGAGCCGCGCCGCGCGCTGGTAGACGGGGGGGGAGGGCTGGCGGACATTTCACCTTGTGAGGGGGAGGGGGGGAGAGGGAGCGAGCGGCTGGGGCCCTGAGCGGTCTGGAGAGCTGCTGTTACACTCCAGCGGTTTGGGCTCTGGGGTCAGCTGTAATGGGGACAGCGCAGCGCTGATCTGTGGGGGGGGAGGTGCTGCTGTGTTTCAGGCGGTCTTGGGGCGATGCTCGGTGTCGGGAGGCCCAGGGTGGCCCCGGCGGCAGAAGCCGGTGCCAGATGTCAGAACAGATTCTGATTGGAGGAGGCTGGCTGGCTGGGAGGTGGGAGGCTACGGGGTCGCGTGCAACGGGGTCGCGTGTGCGTGCAGCGAATCGCGCAGGAAGTACGGATCCGTGCAACAAGCTGCTAAACCGCGGCGGCTCCTCTGTTCCTCATCTGTTCCTCCTCTGTTCCTCCTCTGTTCATCTCGCACCTCCAGCTGCAGAGCACGGGTGTTCAGCGCGTTTTAGGGAAGCGCGTTGGGGACGGCGTGTTCAGCAACGCTGAGATCAGCCGATACGAGAAGCGAGAGACGAAGACCAGCCGCTCGCGTCTGGGAACGGAGGACCTGGGTCTGCCGCGTGCGGGGTCGGGGGGGTGTGTGGTGTGTTGGGCGGGTGGGGCTGGGCTGTGGCTGGGAGATTTCTGTCTTTCACAGCCTGCCGCTACACTGGCGAGGAGGAGAGGCTGAAGGGCGGGGGGGGGGTGAATGGCGGCTCTGTGCTGCCCATGTGCTCAGCCTCTCTGGGGAGGGGGCGGGAGGGAGGGGCGGGGGAGGCGTACGGAGCTGCGCGGCGCGGGTGTAAATATTTGCTGTTCTGCTTGTCAGGGTGGCTGCGCTGGGCCGGGCCGACGTCAGCCCGCCCTGGAATACAGATGAGGCAGCAGGGGGGCGGGGGGGGAGCGGGAGTCCTCTCTCCGCCTCTCGTCTCTCTCTCTCTCTCTCTCTCTCTCCCCCCTCGTCTCTCTCTCTTCTCTCCTCTTTCCTGTCCTCCTCTCTCTCTCTCTCTCTCTCTCTCTCTCTCTCTCTCTCTCTCTCTCTCTCTCTCTCTCTCGCCCCTGTTTGTTTTCCGTCTGCCCGTCTTTCCTGCCGTCTCCCGGCCCGTCTGGGCCCCGCGCCACATGTGCGCAAACAGCCGGCAAACAGCATCGCGCCCGCGGACCCTTCCCGCCGCGGTTCGGGGCTCCCCGCTCCGCCGGGACGGGGGACGGGGGGGGGGGTTGTTTTGTCTGCCGTCCGGGGGGAGCCGCAGACGACACCGGGCCCGTTCACGCCGCCGGCCGCGTCGGCCTCTCAGCGAGCAGGCCGTTACGCGGCCCGGCGGAGAGGGAGCGCGCTGCGCGGAGTCTGCGCCCGCCTGCGCGTGTTTACACGGGCTTCTCGGGGCGCGCGGCGGCGGTAATTCTTCCTGGCCGCTCCCTAATTTGTTTTTTCTCCGAGGCGATAACGCTAATAGAGCGGAGGGGAGAGGGGGCATTAGCGCGCAGCGCGCCGCGCGGTTAAACACGCCGGCGATAAGGGGAGCGGGGGATTAGGGCCGCGAGCGATGAAGCCGTCAGCCGCCGTCCGGGCCGAGCGCCGGCCCCCCGTCTGCTGCTAATTTCCTCTAACAAGCCCCCCCCGAACGCCCCCCGAGCTCTGTTCGGCTGTCATCTCCGCTGTTGGCTCAGAATGCATATGCGGGGGGGGCGTCCTCCCGACGTACTTGTGCCACGGTGGCGGGGTGACAGAGAGCCGCCAGACAGTCGGAATGCCGGCGTCTAGTGATGTCACCGGCCGAGGATGCGTCAGGCTGAGGAGAGGGTGTGGGTGCCAGTCTCGGCGGGTTTGTGTTTTTAGAGGGGTGGGGGGGTGGGGGGGGTGTCAGAGGCGGCAGGCTGTGACGGACTGTCGGGCCCGGGCCATATGCCCAGGGTGGGGGTGGGGGGGGTGCGTCTGGAACAGACCACTGCGCAGTCTGGACCCATCAGACGCGTCATACTAGCTGTTTCTCAGCTCAACTCACCAGCAGATGTTAAAGAATAAAGGTCACAGAACAAGGGAGCCTTATCCAGCCCTCCCCACCGCAGACACCGACAGGCCCCCAGATCAGATCTGGAGACGAACCGGCATCTGCATACCAGTGCGTCCTCCTGACTGGACACCCTCACGGGGCAAACGCTGATCCCGCTGTCACGGTCCGCCCCCCACGGTCCGCCCCCCCACGGGTCGCACCGCTCCCACTGAACCGTCCCGTCTCTGTGTCTCAGGTACTTTCCCATGGGCCACCCGGCGTCCGTCCACCTCTACTTCCTGGCTGATCGTTTCCAAGGGTACCTGGTTCGCCACCACGCCACCAACCTGGCCACCAGCAAGCTGGAAACCCTGGAGACCTGGGTCATGCCCAAGAAGTCTTTCAAGATCGCCAACCCGCCCAACAGCTTCACCCGGCTGCAGTTTGCAGAGGTATTACATTCGTGGCAAAATAACGTGTGAATGTACTAACTCATTTTTGCTTCAAGCTGAGGTCATTTCCCGTTGATATTGCATAGCCCTACTGTTGGTGTGGTAATATATAATTTTATATATACCAATATTCCCATGGTGGTATTGCATAAATAATATGCTTTGTTTAGTAATACACTGTTATATACGTATACCCTTATAGCAATGTTCATAATGCTTGATAATATAGCACTGGTCTGGTGATATACCATTGGTTCCCGGTGCAGTGGCTGAAAAAGATGCTGAACTCATATGTTGTCCCCGTGTGTCTAAATGCTGCACTCCTTCCTTGTGTTGTTTGTTGTGCGGTGATGATAACTCTCATCACTGTCTTTGCGCATTAAGCGTAAAATATCCTGTTTACGTTTTAATCTAAAGCTTAGAGCCTCCCACAGTCAAGATGTTCTTTTCTTCCTGTGTAACCCTAACCCTAACCCTAACCCTAACCCTAACCCCCACCACGCACCGCCACACCGCGCAACTTCCTCAAAAGGCTGCGTGTTAACACGCAGGACGCGCGCCCCCGAGAAATCTCAATAATTAAGCCGGGAGGAGAAAAAGAGACGTTTCTGTTTCTCACACTCCAGTCGCCCTTCCCTGGCAGGCAGAATGATTTGAGGCGTCGGTGTCAGATGTTGCAGGGACTCACGTTCTGCCTCCTCTGCGTGAGCGTTCTGGAGAGAGCGTGTGATCTTGAGCTGAAAAGACTGTGGGAGAGCAGGGCTCCCCGTGCCCGCTAAGCTGCCCGGCAGCGCGTGGCCTTGCCCTCGGTGCCCTCAGCGCGGGGCAGCGCCAACCGCGCCGGCGTGTGTTCGGACCACCACGCCGCGCTTCAGTACGGACGCCGGGTTGCGTGGGCCCCCCCCTTTTTCCTCTCTCTCTCTCTCTGCGACGCGATTGGCCGAACGCAGCCCGTGCGGCGCTCCGCTCCGGAGAAAACGCCTCGCTGCGCTCGGACGGAACAACATGGCCGCCGTCCTCGCTGCGGCACAGGTCTCCGGGGGGGGGGGAGGGGGAGGGGGGGCGCTCCTGGTTGGTACTGAACACCTGCGTGCGGTTACCCGCCAGAGGCCGGCGCTAATAAGCGGCGAACGGACCCCGAGGGCCCCCGAGGGCCCCGCCTCGCCGCCGTAAAATACTTTTAATAAACTCCAGCTGCGGCTTTCGCCGCCCGGTAACAGATGACCAAATTGACCTGTCATGTTTTATAGTGGTGTTTTATTGGGTAGCCGGTAGGGGCTGTTTTCCTGGCCGGCTCTGTGGGGGGGGGGGGGGGGCATACGGAAGCCTCCCCGTCTCCTTGGCGACTGGAGGAACTTTCCCCTCGTGGAACTCCGGTTACGAATCGCGCTATGGAAAATAAGGCTGTGACCAAGAAAAGAAAAACACAAAAAACACAGTGCCTTATTCACAGCGGCGCGGCTCACTGGCTTAGGCCCACAGCGACGTTACCTGCCTTCCTGAAGCTACTTTAAGCCTCGCGTGGTGATTTACTGTCAATAAGGCTCCAACAGCAGACTCAAGCAGGGCCACTTCACATGATAGATAAGTCCTGAGACAGGCAATCACTGTGTGGCGCATAAACAATAAAGAGAAGGCACTGTAGCAGAAACGATCGTTTTGCTCTGCTTTGCATCGGCTGTTTCCAAATAGCGGGGCTCTCCAGCTGGTGAAGTCTGTGGTCAAGTGGCTTCTGCGTAAGACGGAGGCGGGGGAAGTGCTGAGCGCTGAGAAGCGGAAGTGTCTGTGGAGGCCCCCGCTCTCTCACTTCTCACCCTGCTTAATATAGACGCGCTTACAGGCAGCCGTCGATTGGCCAGGCCCCATTAATCAGCGGGCGCAATAACCATCAGATCCTCCAGTCATCGCCGCTCTCCTGTTTCCCAGCGCCCCACGCGCCGCCGTCTTCCTCGCTCTCGGGGGGCGCACCGCGGCCGTTACCGCGGCGATGCGCGGGGTTATTGTCTCCCACCGCTGTTTGTTTAGGCGGCGGGAGCGATCCCGCGTCCCAGGTGCCCCGGCTCCGGGGCGTCCGGTTAACGGCGGGGGCACCGCAGCGCCCCGCCCCGCCCCTCCCCATCGATCGCCGCGGGATCGTTTGCCTTAAGTGTGCCTCGCATCGATCTGCTGGCCGCGCCAGGCCCGCTGGGGAACCGCGCCGGCCCGCGTCTGGTTGAGCGCCGGGCCGACGGCCCCATGCGGGCCCCCCGCCCCACACCACCCCCCCCCCCTTTCCCCCAAGGCCCCCGGGCGCTGGAGTACCTCTGCTGGTCGGGGGGCTGTTGCTCGCTGTTAAAGAACATGACTTTTCAATTAATGGCTGTTTGAAGTGCTAGGCAGGCATTTTGTTACTTCGCTGAGGGTAACCTCTGATGTCTGCTCCCCCTCTCTCTTGTTCCTTCTTTCAATTTCTCTTTTCCCCCCCTCTGTTCCTCTTTTTTTTTGTACTTTTTCTGTTTTTCTCTCTCTCTCTCTCTCTCTCCCCCCATCTCTGTCTCTCAGATTGGCACAGAGTGGGACGCCAAGGAGAGAATGTTCCGGAACTTCGGGAGCCTGATGGGGCCGACGGAGGAGCCGGTGGGAATGCAGAAGTGGGGCAAGGGGGCCAACGTGACGGTGACGGTGGTCTGGGTGGACCCCACCAACGTCATCGCCGCCACCTACGACATCCTGATCGACGCCAGCGCGGAGTACACGCACTACAGGCCCCCGCTCAACCTGCCGCTGCGGCCCGGCGTCTGGACCGTGCGCGTGCTCCACCACTGGAGCCCCGTGGCCGAGACCCGCTTCCTCGTCACCCCCCTGGCCTACAGCAAGCACCAGCCCATCCGCCAAGGTGAGCCGGCCAGGCCTAGCGTTGCGGCGCGTGCGTGCGTGCGTGCGTGCGTGTGCTCACGCGTGCCGTCTCGCCGGTGCTGCTGGGAGATGGATGCCGTTCGCTCGCGATGGGAGAGGGGTGGTCTGGGAGGAGGCGGGAATTATCCCTCGTTCATCCAGTGACGGGTACGATTTGCATGAGCGCTGCAGTGAAAACCCCAGAATAAGTGTATCGATGAGTCAGACTTCAGTGCAGCCTAATTGGAGCTGCACTTGTTTGCCGCCGGCGCCCCAGACGTGTATTACGTGGGGCGACATGGCTCAGGAGGTAAGAGCGATGGTCTGGCAGTCGGAGGGTTGCCGGTTCAAACCCCGCCCTGGGCGTGTCGAAGTGTCCTTGAGCAAGACACCTAACCCCTAACCGCTCTGGCGAATGAGAGGCATCAATTGTAAAGCGCTTTGGATAAAAGCGCTATATAAATGCAGTCCATTTACCATTTACCATTACATTAATTATATATATGCGGTGAGGAAGCTGGGCCGTGTCAGTCTTCCCCTGGTGATGGGTGCGTGACATTAGTGCTGTGAAACACAGGAAGTACACGCACTTCCTCATACCAGACAGGTGCCCAACTAAACAATGGACTGAGTAGAAAGGAAGAGTCAGCACTCTGCACTGTATATGCTCCTGAGTAACGTGAATTTACCATCGCCACAAAGTAACGCTTTGAGCCGAAATGGCTCCTCAGACTGCGTGGTTCTAAACTAATAAAATGAAAGTACCGTTTCAGTACCACTTGGGTAAGTGAAAAATGCAGCCAGAGAAGTTGTAAAATGTCGGAAAATGTTGGTCAGCGTGTGCTGTTAGTTTAATTATTTACGCATAAACAAACGGAGCCTGGATTCTGAACTTACCTGCTGTGGGATTTAGAGCATTTTGCCACTGAAGTAATTCGGTTATTTTACGTTTTTTGGCGAACGCTCTTGTTTTGTTTGCTTGTTGCCGGCGATACGGAGCGGCTGCCTCGGGCGCCGGGATAGCGCTGGTCCCTGAGCGCGGGGCTCTCAGCCGCGGCGAAGGTCACCCGCGCGGGCTGTGAAAGGCGCGGGCTGCCGGGGGCGCGCACACACACCGCCACGCTTTCCTGCTCCGCGCGCGACGCTCCTCCAGCCCTCGCGGCGCTACGCGGAGAGCTAGCGCGCCAGCGCGGTCCGCCAGAGAGAGAACGGCGCTCCGGGGCCCCCGCCGTCTTATCGAGCGAGCGGCGACAGCCGCGCCTTCCTCAGTGGAGCCCGCGGCTCGGCCCCCTCCCTCCTCCCTCCCGGATTCACGGCCGGGGCCGGCGTCGGCCCGTCCCGCTCCGAGCTGCTCCTCCGCAGCGGCGGGCCGGTACACGTTATGGAGCCGTGCTCGCGGCTGGGCGCTGGCAGCGTGAGGGGTGGGGAGGGCCAGCCGCCCGGCGGGGTGGGGGGGGCCAGCCGGCTGGCGGGGTGGGGAGCTCAGGCCCCCGTGCTTTTCGGTAAGGGCGCAGAGAAGTGCTGAGTCTGGCTAGCGTGTGGGTGTGAGCCGGGGGGAGGGCGGCAGGGGCACAGTGCGCACCCTGAGGGAGAGGAGCTGGAGCCCAGGTGCGAGGCCTGATGAGGAATCTGCATCTTTACCCTGAGGACCGCGGCCCTTTGGTCTCACCCCCGCTGCCCCCCGCCCCGCCCCCCTCGGTCCGAATTCTGTCTGCGCTCTCTCTGTGAACCCCACGCCTCCCTCACCACACCACCACACTGCTGCCTTCACACCTCTGAAACCAGGACCAGTGTCCACCATGCTGTAGTCAGTCATGTGTAGTATGCGTAGGAAGTGTGCTGTGGTCATAGCTCCTCGGTAGTGCTGATACAGATTGCCAGCGTTCGCTTGCTAAAGCCTAGCAGTCTCCCAGCCTCTGAAGGAAGAGGAGGGACCTGTAAATCCCTGCAGTTTCATTTTTGCAGCAGTGCAGCATAGCCAAATTGGATTAAAAGGCTGCAATACGCAACACACTGTTTTCAAATCTTATTGTGTTAAGCCCGTGTTACACAAAGTCATTTACATGCAACTGTAATTGTGCAGCTAAATCCACCTTCGATTTCTGCTTGTACCGCAGAGCTGTTTCTCTGAAGCGCACTGGCAGCCGCAAGTAAACACACAAGTAGATGTCAGTTCATTTCCACTGAGCCGATTTGCAGTATCCAGTCTGGGCACGCGCACTTTTAATATTATTTATCTGTTTAAAATGATATTTGCCAGCCATCTCCCAATTCACGCGCGGTTTTAGTTTTGTTAGCTCTTATCCCGGCGGATTAACCAAACTAAAGAGCATAATGCTAGCTCTTAGGATGAATTTTAATTCCCGTAAAACCTAGCTCAATACGGGTAGCATGGGGTCATATTATTCACATACTTCAGTCGCATTTTACTTTCCTATGGATCTTCTCCTATAAGAGTGAAAGTGATCAGATGGCGCCCTGTCTGTGCATGTGTGTGTGTGTGCGTGTGTCTGTGTGTGTGTGTGTGTGTGTGTGTGTGTCTGTGTGTTTCTGTGTGTGTGTGTGTGTGTGTGTGTGTGTGTGTGTGTGTGTGTGTGTGTGTGTGTGTGTGTGTGTGTGTGTGTGTGTGTGTGTGTCTGTTGTGTGTGTGTGTGTGTGTCTGTGTGTGCGTGTGTGCGTGTGTGTGTGTGTTGCGTGTGTGTCTGTCGTGTGTGTGTGTGTGTGTGTGCTGTGTGTGTGTGTGTCTGTCTCTGTGTGTGTGTGTGTGTGTGTGTGTGTGTGTAATCAATAGTCCTGTACCCAAATCCCTTTCTGTCCCTCAGAGGATGCCCTCAGGTTCCACAACGGCCCGGCCAAGAACAGCTACATGGAGCAGAGCTTCCACGGGCTGAACCCGGTGCTCAACATCCCCGTGCACCTGGGCCAGGTGGAGGCGGCCAAGCGCAACGCGGGGCTGACGGGGGCGGAGCTGGAGCAGTGGGTGGACAGCCTGGTGCGCGAGACGTGGTCGGCGGTGGACGTGTGCTCCACGGGGCCCAGCGCCTGCCCCGTCATGCAGGCCTGCTCGAAAACCATGTGGAGCTCCCTCAGCCCCGATCCCAAGTCTCACCTGGGGCCGCCCCGGCCTGACGGGCGCATCAGGTAGCACCCTCTGCTGGCCTGGAGGCTCCGCGGCGATCACGGTTGTTTTTTAAATTATGATTTTAATTTTTCTTTTTTTGCCATCTCTTATTGAAAGATGAAGTGCATTTTTATACATTTTTAAGACATTAGTCAGAAAACAGAATGAAATGACAGCACAAATCTGCGGGGTGTTCTGCAAAGGGTTTAGAGTATTCCCTTCTGGTCTGATAGGTTCTTAGGTCTTATTTTCTTAAGTATTTTTACATTTTTTTGCGGACTATACTGTGATTGATGCTTTGGTTCCTGCATTTGTATGAGAGGATGGCGGCGCTGTAGAATGTCCACAGCGTGCTGCTGAATTAAGAGACTTAAAAACTATCTCAGAATGCAGCTAGCGTAGAGTGCACATTAAACACTGGTAGCCAGACCAAAAGGGAACCTCGTCTCGGCAGAGCTTACTGTCACACACTCCAGAGGCGCCCGAACGCTCCTCCAAACAGCCGCACAGATTTATTTGAAAAGCTCAAATCCTGTCCACAACCGGCCGGGCAGTGTTGGTTGCTGGTGGCAGGATCACAGGCACAGCACTACTAAACAGCTGTCGGGGTTTAGAGAGGAGATGCGGAGCGTACGCCTGGACTGGCAGTCCGCGGCCCTTAAGCCCAGATGCAGTAAGACCCCCGGGCAGAGGGGGGGCGCTGTAGGTACGCGTCGACCCTTTGCTCTCACAGACTGCCTGAAACTTGAAGTGCGGGCGTGTCAGCTGTGCTGGCACTCAGAGAAAAACTCCTCAAACTGTTTTCTTTCTTTTTATCAGTTTCTTTTATTATATGTTACGCTTTTTGTTTTTTTTTTTCGACCAAGCTGGGGAAAAAAATCTGAAAGAAATTAGTGTCGGGTTGTAAAATGAGTAATGAGTAGCTATTTATTTATAAGTTTATATAAATACAAATATTTTTAGTCAATGACTAATGACTTCACGCTGCTTTTGCAGCTTGGTGAATATTTTTTGTAAACGAGCTGCCTTTATTTACAAAGGCCATCGCCCCAAACCAGTACCTGTAGGCAGAGTCCTGTGTCTCAGTGTAGTCCAGTCTCAGTAGAGTTGCTATAGCGCTATATTACATATTACAAGCACATTACAGGTAACTTTGCTGGGGGCTTACAGGTCAGCCGATCCTTCCAACCTCTCCGGTTTGAAAAGTTTAAAAAAAAACATTAAAAATGAAGATTAATGTTGTGTCGTGCAATTCTTTAATTGGTTGATGTTGGTCCCAGAACGTGAGTGCGTTCAGTGCTGTGATAACTTGTACAAATGAGCATTTTGGTTCAGGTTGGATCAGAGGACAAGTGAACTGTTTGGTAGACCCCCAGGGCTGTTGTGAGTCGTGGAGACAAATGTCATATGATTGTCTCCAGCAGTGATAAGCTTTCTCTGCCCTGCTGCTTTGGCCACACTCTGACTCTATGTGTGTGCTTTCTATGGTGTTTAGTTCTCTGGGCACCTGCAAGCTCTCTGTTTTACTAACAGAATAAAATCCATCAAAAACCAAAATCAGGAAAAGTCTTCATTCCTCACTGGCCTGTCAAATAGAAACACGTTCATTTTGAACAACACGTGGACATTAATCAGTCAAAATTGATTTTGAGTGATCGTTACAGTTGAGCTGAAGTGTCCGTCACGAGCGGAGCTACGATAGCTATACAGAGTTCACAGTTAGTTGATGTTTTAGGCTCAGTCAGTTTGCCCTCCACAGGGCTGATGTCAGTTCAGATTAAAGACAGAGTGAGGTCTGGCACATAATTTCCTGACTTTCATGGTGCATTGTGGGATGCGAATGAGGCCCTGCATTGGCCCTCTCTGTAAGACCCCCTGTGGAAGAGCTTGGAGCTTGTGTCTCTAAGGCCCGGGCCCAGTCGCACGGGGGCGAGAGATCAGCACTAGTGGTGTAAAGTCGCTAGCGCACGCTATTCTCCACGGTGGACAGCCTGTCCCGTCTCACAGGCTTCTGCACAAATACCCGCTCCCCTCACAATCGGGCGCTGGTGCGGTTTCAGCAGAACGACGGGGGCGGGCGTTCCTGCGCTCTCACATGTGTCAGAGCCGGGCGGAGCCCGCCATCAAAGCGGAGCTGGGCGAGGAGCCGCTCAGACACCGGAGTGCGAAAGCTAGCCGGAGAGAGACAGACCCGACGTGAGCGCGGACGCCATTTTGCGTTCCTGCAGAGAGATCAGGTGTTCCAGCAGCGCTGTACTGTAAATAAAGGCCAGTGATGACTCCGTTTCTGAACTCCTGGATTTTTTTTTTTTTTTTTTTTTACCCCAGTAACGGGCTGTACACAGGTGCGTTCTCAAAGAGGGCACTGTTAGTACGCACTCAAGACCGTCTTGTGTGTTTTGGGCGTGGCTGTAATGAAATGGGGATCTTCCTGGAACACTTGTACAGTACTGGTACAAATTATGGAAACACTGCTTTTATAAACTGATCTTGATGCCGTATGCAATATTCTGCAACAGTTTGGTATACTAAATGTTATGTAATAAACGTATTGACAACATAAAAGAAAAGAAGAAATTATTAGCATTTCTCTTATACAGGTAATAATCATTACACTTTCCTATACGTATTGGTTCATACCTACATAAAGATGGTCAGAGTATCTTACTGTTGTAAATTTTATAATCAGCTTGATTTTTTGAACAGCTTGATTTTTATATATAAAATGGTGATCTTCATGAAATGGTTATTTTTTGGCTTGTATACTTTATTTCAGATTACTGATAATGACACATAATGTCATTACCACTCTTGGTCAAGAGGGTAATGGTTTAAAATGCATTTTGGAGAAGTAAATGAATCTGAGAAACGACAACAGAAGAAAGTTTTCAGAGTACTAAACAACTTCTTTAAGCACACTGTTTCCACAATTTGTGCCAATGCTGTGTATGCCTGTTTGTGAGGGAAAATGAGGGCTTTGTAATTAATAGCTGTAATATTGTCTCTGAGGACTTTCAGTTGTGTATACAACACGGAGCCATCAGTTTGAAGCTGATTTCCTTTCTGTGTTTCTCTTCCTGCTGTGGGCAAACGATGTGTTTAATGGCATTGTCAACACAAAAGATTGACAAAGTAATCAAACACAAAGGCTGTGAGGGGAGGGGTAATGCACACAAAAGTGTGCACAGATGGAGAAAAGTTATCACTGCTGTCGTACGCTGGCTTAGCTCTTCAGGACAATGGGAAATACTTAAGTGGCATTTACATTTCTCAGCCAGTAACTTGAAAGAGATGCAAATCGACAGTTTTCCTTTAGCGAAAGTGCCCAGGGCGTGTGGCGCGGCGCTGATGGAAGCAGATGCAAACAGAAGATGTGTGTGGCCAGTCGTGTCCCTGGCCCCATCAGCGCCCCTGCAAACGAATAGTTCGTACTTCATCCATTGTTTCAAAAAACGATTATTTAAAAAAACTATTCTACAAGTTAATCTATGTGAAATACCTATTTTGTTATAAATAATATACATGAAGAAAATGTACATAAGTATTTTGTAATGGGAAGATGTTTAAAAAAAAGTATTGTAAATACTATTCTGTTCAAAGGTTAAAATAAAACAAATGAAGTTATAGAAATGGGTACAAGTAAGTATCTTGCTGCCTGGCACATGAAGAGACACTTAAGAAATGGTGTATGTTTTGCCAATTTATCGAATCCATGTGGAAGCTGAACTAGTCTGGATGCTCTTCATCAGTGTCCACCTTTCGGAGAATCTCCTGTCAGATTGCTGTTCTCTGCTGGAATGTTTTGTTGAGCAACTGTTGCACAAACTTCTCTGAAATCCCCATTCCCTCTATTACAGGGGAGCTCTGTGCCTTAGCTGTTGTCCTGTCTAGGGAACTCTTACTTTGTGTCTATGAACAAAAATGATATATTTTTTTTCAGTTCTGCAACAATGGAAAAGTACCATGCTGTATGGGAAGAAATGGTAATAAACCAAAAAGATGTCCGCTGATGTAAATATGAGGCCTTCTTTTTTTGTTTTTGTTTGTTTCTTTTTGTTTGTTTGTTTTTTCTTTTTTCTTTTTTGGAATTTTAAAATAAAAAAATATTGAAATCTTCAATGCCGAGGTCTTGTCTCTCTGCATGTCCCTGAGAAAACATTACGAGCGTTCGTGTCCCGAAACGTAAATGGTACGGTCCGTACAATCTGTAGAAGCAAATGAAATGAGGTTGCAATAACAGGCAAAGTGATCTGCTTGACATTATGGAGTGAATAGAGGTAATATAATATGACCTTTTGTGGAGCTGGTACGAATGCTATCTTTTTAGGAATCGGGCATTTTCTCATTGAGAAGTCCTGCCAAGTGACACAATGCACTTTCAGTTTCTCCCAATGATTGATGAGATAGTGGAGACCGATATAATCCCCTTTAGGAAGCTCTATTTCAGTGTATTCTGCAAAGCAAAATTTCCATGTCTAGGTTCCCCACTCACCCGCCCACAAAAATTAAACCATTAGACCATGAGTAATGACGGCCATTCTTCATAGATGAGCGGAGCACATATTTATGTGCGATATTTGTACAATATTTGAAACTGCATACTTGGCATACTAAAGTGTGACATAAATTTAGTATGTAGTATGCTTCATGTACATAGTATGCTTATTTTGAGTATGCATGAAGTACCCGGGTGTATACTGCATTAGCAAAAATGTCTGACCAAGCTTACTTAACGGTCACGAGACACCCTATAATCCATTGTGGCTGCGTGTTATCTGAGCAACCAATCGTGTGGTATGATTGCAAGGAATAATTTCTGATGACACGACTAGCAGGACCACTTAGCTTTTAACTGACATATTGGAAATTAATCTTAGCGTGCTAGCTGCCAAATTCAAAAGCAAGGCACGTCACCAAGAACCTCCCCTGACAGCGAAAATGTGTTGGAATCTACGGAACATAATGCATCCCATATTGATTCAATAATGAACGCAACCTTTCATTCTTCAAAATGCTAGATTCCACATTACAAGGGACAGATGGCAAGAGTGGGTATGTAACTGCTGCATTAATAAAAAATATACATGAGGTCACTTAAAGTGGAATATCTGGACAGAGACTGAGCAATGACATTAAATGAAAAATTATCCTGTGATTTCATGTATTGTGGCCATGCATAAAAAAATTAATTATGGCCACAAATTTGAAATGGCTTTAAAAAAATAAAAATAAAAAATAGGTTGCCAGCGGTTGCAGGTCCATGGTGTTATGGTTGTGGTTATGCATGCTGAATTCCAAAATGTCCTGTGGAGGCTACTTGGTATTCATACTAACATCTGTTTTCGTATGTAGTGCACAGTACATACTAATAGAGTTTGTGGTATGTCAGTATTCAGGTTCAAACACAGCCATAACAGATGAAGGGACAGGAACAGGAAGGAAGGATATATATATATATACGTGTATGGTTGTTTCTGAATACAGACGGGTGAGAGTGGCGTCGTTGGCGTGGTGATCGGATTTTTTCTGGTGGCTGCGCGGGGTCCCCTGGGGCTCCAGTCCGCCACGCCGAGCATCCCTCAGTCCGCGATCAAAGAGACAACGGGCCATTAGCTCTCGCCGCGTCCAATCCGGCTGGAAACAGGGCGTCTAATTAGTCTCCGAGCGGTCCGCGGAGGAGCGCGCACCTGCATCACCTGCGGCTAAGAGAAGCCGCCTGTCTCTCCGTATTTACTCTATGAAAATGTAAATCTGCCGCTGTTAGCGCAAGCCTCGCGGACGCCACCCGCTATCGAGGCAAAGTGAATATGCACGCCTTGTGACTGAGATATTACACGAGGGAAGCCCGGCGAGGAAGAGAGCGCTGCCGTTTTGGCGGCTGATGAACAAGTAGCCAGGTAGAGGAGATTACAATACACACTGACGCAGGACGTTTACGGTCTAGTTAAACAAATGAGCTGCTTCGCTGGCAATTATGTTCCCTTTGCGTATATAAAAAGAAAATACAATTAAATTGAAGCAACACGAGTGTAAGTACAAAAAAGCTGGCAAAATCCAAGAGAGCGACTGTCTGCTTAGCTGGCCGCAGTAACATGCTCTGAGGGAATTTTGTGCATTCCAGCTGAGAGGATGGCTTGATTTTAAAGCTGTATGTGTACAGACATTTTCCCTCTACCCTAATGCAAATTGTTAAGGAATGTTTTGTATTTCCAAAGTAGTGATCGCCTCAGTTTTTGTACAATGGCATTACAAACATTCAGTGTAGTCCTTCATGCCAATGGGGGCAACACTATGACTTCGCAATGGACTTACCCAACCTTTGCAAAGTTGCCATTGAAAGGGAAGCTCTTACAAAAAGTGCAAAAATCTTTCTGGAGAATTTTAAGTGATACATGCCTTTCACTCAAAAAAAATACCTGGTAGTTTTCCTAAATGGCCAATGATTGAGTATTTCAGGGGGCATCAACTCGGGAGGCAGTAGAAGGATCCCTTAACAGAGTGGCTAATTTTAGACTCTGCCAGTCTGTTTCCACCGCAAAATAAGAGCTGACATCAAGACAAATAAAATGAGCTCTGAGTACAATTGAAAATCTTTAAAAAAAACTTTATTTCGTTTGGTTTCTAGGGACACATTATCCATATTCATACAAGGTAAGGATAATTATTCCAAGGACTTTACATTGTAAGAAGGAAAATGGTTCTGAGAATCTGTGGCAGGGCTAAAATGGAGACGAATTAAAAATTTATAAGCCCATTAAGAAAAGTGATCATAAGACATGATCATGGTCTCTTCTTCTCGTTCTTTTATCTGATGCCAGAGAAGGCAGCGTCCTCTTCCAGAATGAGAAGCCACCTCTCTGAGAGGGAGCTGAACACCGCTCTCTGAAGTCGCGGTGTGTTGTCTGAGCCATGAGTCATGAGCCAAGGGTAGGTCATCATTGATGTCATTGATTGATTGTATTGATGTACCCTGCAATCTTATATTGAATCCTGACGTGAAGGTACAAACTGTTTGGCAGCTATGCAGAGTGGCACATAATTAACTACTGAATCACCCAAGGAAGGAGGAGTGGGCTCTCTGATTCTTTCACTGCAGCAAAGCTGGTGGCCTACAGAGTGTAAAGAAGCAGTGGCTGGCAGCACAGAGAATGTGTGCTGTTACAGGCTTGGCTGAATTGGTGAAGGACGTTTTAGCAGGTGGATGGGCGTACAAATACATTTGGACATTCCAAATTGAAAGAGGAAAGTGCAACTGAAAATAAAGAAATAATCTTCATTTGATTTAGACTCTGTAAAAACAAGATGACTGAAAAGGTCAAATCAGTAAACACAGAATTACAGCAGGATTGCAGTGACTGAAAATTCTCCTAAATATACACCTCTGTAAAAGATTATTTTAAAAAATGCAGCTGACTTCGTTGCAGGCAAACAAGTATAGATGTCTCTCCCTCAAAGCTTTCCTCATAACAAAAGGAGAGGCAGCCATTAGTAATCCCATGATCAGATACACTTCCACATTCCAGGTGCTCAGCAGTGCGGGGTAATATGATCCTTGTCATTATGTTTTGTGATGATAACACTGCTACGATAATGTACTGCTAGTGCAGGAAGGTCATCATGTGCAGAAACAAATGCAACTATACAAATACATTTGTTGTTTTCAACAAAATCAACAAAAAACAAAATTAAATTCAAAATTGAATAAAAATTATTATGATAGGGACATTAGTTGCAAATTAGTGATTTTGGCAGATGATACAAAACTCAAGGATTTAGCAATTTTGCTATTTTTAAATCAATTTTTAGAAACAACATTATGTGTTAATTTAGAAAAAAGTTGTAGTAGCCATAGAAGTCTATCTAGATCTAGGTTTGTGCTATTGTAACTCAAAATCAAAGGATGTTACTGTATATTGATGATATACTGTAATATGCCTTTGTTAGACCACACAACAAGAAAGATATAGAAGCTCTGGAACATGTACAAAGGAGGGCAACAAAATTGATTCCTTCCTAAAAGCAAAAGTTTGTGCTTTGGAAAGTAAATTCCATACATATACAGAGATTTTTTCTCAGTTTTAAATATGTGGAATGCTTTCCAGGTCAGACACTAGAGTCAAAGACCTTCATGGTATTCAAGTCCAGGCTCGATGCAATGCTGGATACTTTTTAGTCAGGGCTGCACCTGACCTTTTGGAGGCCTTAAGCAAAATATTTTATTTGGGGCCCTCCCTGTCTGACGCTGTCATCCCACCATTCATAAACCAGAATTATCACTGTCATCTATAAAAATAAAATCAATACTGCAGTTGTGTTCTGAAAAATCAGAATAGAGAATCAGAAGTAGATAATATAGACTATTTGTTTTGATGACTAAAACTTTTTCCCATTGCTACTATGGTAAATACCATCATTGTTTACCACACCATCCTTTTTTTCTCTCTGTGTTAATGTATGCCATGGGCACCGTGATTGGCAGTTGGGCTACATGTTGCAGTGACCACTTAACATCTAATGCAATCTGGGTATCTCAAAGGAAATTTGACTTCTGTGTAACTTAGGTAGGAGAACTTAGATTTACAATGGTGCAGAGTCTGCCATTAGAAAATCATTCCCAAAAAAAGAGCTTATTTGACTTTAACGTGTATTCTGGTCACATGTTCACTAGACTTCAGGCACACTAACATGCAGTATACCGAATGCAATATAATGCACTTCAGCATGCGCTCAGAATGCAAATAATGAGGTTTCTGAGGAGCCTTGGTGTACTCAACTGCTAGCCTCCTCCTGTGGAGGTCAAATCGCACACTAAATCTGAATTGAGCACAACTTGGTAGGAGCTAGTTTACCCACCTTACAGTAGACGATAAGTTCTGTTTTCTCCATTCATTCTGTCAATGGATGTGTTGTTTCTTTATTTAAGAATAAATACTATAAATGAGTAATTACTACCATTTTAAATAAATGTATATGCTATCTATTTTTAATGGGTATTTGAATATGTTTTATTGTCAACCATGAAAGCAATTATCAGCATGCAGATTCTACATTTTTGATACCCCTCCCCCTCTTTCCTTTTTTCAGTCACTCTAAAGTGGAATAGAGATGGAGAGAGGAATAGGAGAAATGAGAGAGAGTATAGAGACGAGATGGGAGAGGAATAGGTGTTTTATTTCAGTGATAAATTGTTTGAATCGCTGTTTCTACAAACTCAGTTTCCCAGCCCATGAAGTCTTGAGTTCAAAGGAGCTTGTAAAAAATCCTGTGACAAACTGTCATCATTACAAGCAGTCAGTTGCTACACAGTTACATCAAAGACCCTTTCTGTTGTTCATGAGGTATCTCTGAGCTTAGCGTTCGGCTGGAAAGAGAAGCCTCTCTGCAGTGTAGACATTAAAAAGGCCTTGATATGACGTACTGATTTAATTTTACTGGAGAGCCTTTGGAGAGCTACAACATTCTCACGGTCATGTACAGACAGAAGCCCTTACCCTTACATTCGTCTGCCGACTGCAGTGCAGTCTGCCGTTCTAGACAGCCACTCACATTCGCAGAAGGCAGGCGGCAGCAAATGGAAAATTAATTTGAGGGGGAAAAAAACACTCTTCTGGTTTTAAATGGGTGCATTCATACCCAATATGGAATGGCATAGTATCAAGTAAAAAAAATTGCAACAGATGGATCTACCAATCGCTGAAGTGTTCTTGTGTGATATTATTTCCATAACATATGTTTGAGATAATGAATGAACACAATCAGCATTCAGTGCAGCTTTTGAATCTTCAGTGCAGAAAGAAAGGCTGCAGAGCTAGTATGCATTTTCTGCTATCACAAGAAGAACCTCATTTAGCACAAATCACTACCGCCTATCTCTGAGCTGCTTTTTAACTTCACATGTATTTATCATCAACTTGTGTTATGTGATGTCACATGTATTTTTTTCAAATGACCAAAAAAATAACACAATACACTGTAGAGGTGAAAATTGATATGCCTATGTAAAGTGTCTTCCAAACGTATTTATACCCTTTATAAAGATGAACAAGTTATAAAATAAATAACACAAGTGCTGGGATATGTTTTAATTCTAAAAACACGGATGTATTCAACTCAATGAAGATTCAATGGAATCATCCACTAAGAAACCTTGCAGAATTTATACATTTGCTTCCCAAATACGTATACTATCCTAAACTATTCATACCCCTGTTTTCAGTGTTTTTTGAATGCTCACTTCATAAAGATGAAGTCATGAACAGAGTTTTATAAGATTGTTGAACACATTTGACCATACAAAATCTTTCAGGATTCTTTAGTTGGTGCTTGCAGCCTGCCCTCTTCAGTTCAAACAGAATCTTTTTAAAATATATATTTGTACTTTCCAACAGAGGGAACCAGGTTTTTGGCTGAAACTCCCTGGTACTTGCCACTTTTCACCTTACGTATGATGTCCTTTTTTAAAACTATTTGTAACCATCTCCTGACTTGAAGGTCAACAACCCTTTGTCAAGTTTCCTCTGAAAGTCCTTTGAGAAGCCCATGGATTTTACGTGCTATTCAAATTAGGTATTTTTATAACCCCAGCGAAACAGGAAGCTATGAGAGGCCACAATGCAGTACCCTAAGATTGCGAGAACTTAAAAAGTAGCCTAATATGCAGATTTTTTTTTTTGTTGGATTTTCTTAAAGAATGATTAGGGTTGTGAATTGGAATTCTGTGAGTGGATTTTTGTTAAAAAAAACCCTGTTTTTTTCTTAGCAATTGTATTAGTATAAAGGAATATAATTTTCATTCGTTTTGAGCATACAATCAAGGTCATTACCGGTATTGTATATTATGTCATCTGTGCTCCTAGTTATCAAGGGTGTGAATAATTTTGGAGGAAAGTGTCTTGCATCCAGAATATTTTTACAGATTACATATATTAAGTCTGCCGTATTGGATTTTCAATCTGTTGGATTCTGCATAAAATATTTGAATGATTTCTCCTTTGTTATCATATCAACATGTTACTTTAACCAATTTATTCTGGGGATTTTCACCTTTAAGTTAATAAAATATTTACTTTTCATGAAACTGTATATCTGAAGTAAGCCATCCAATCTTTGTTGTTTGCACAAAAATGATAGCCTTTACCAATAGTGACACACAATTTGAGAAACATGGCTGCCATGATTCAATGAACCTTGTGCATTGTAATAGTTGTATATGTAGCACTCAAACATCTCCTCTTAAACCATTCGGCCTATGAACTTGTAGTATTTTTTTATTTAGAACTTTAACCAATATTAAAATATTGATATATTGTTATCACAACGCAATGACATGAAAGGCATATATATTTCTGCCATGTTCTCAACCAACTGTAAATAGTTATAAAATGCAGATGAATTCTCAGATACTCAAAAATTATGTAGGTGTACTGAGAGAAGTCTGCATCCCAATTACGACATGGATTTGGCCACATGGTGGAGCTGTAACAGCTGTCACTTTGAACCCACAACCTAAGCCAGAGGAGTCCAGGCTTCCCGAGTTCTGGTTCTGGTCCCTCACACGGTTTCTTCCTAAATGTCACCCAGGAAGTTTTTCCTGGTCACTCTTGTCTTTGGCACAATTTGTGGGGAGTATACTGTTAGGTGGCCTGGTGAGAAATTCTTTGTAAACTGTTCTACATAAATCAAATAGGATTGATTGATTTACTGATTGATTGATTGTTTGATTGAAACTTTGAACCTTAATAGTAAAACACAGAAACATGAAATGCAGTACACATATGTATCTCCTCGTGATGAGTAATCATGATACTTTTAATGTTTTAATTATTGCGAAGTGCACTTTTAAGCACGTTCTGTGCCATGCATGGAAAGTGCACTATTTATTTATTTATTGATTTATTTATTTGCTGTTGAAATTTGTTTTGACATTTTAGGTTTTTCGTAAAAACACTTAAATGCTATTTTCAAGTCTATTTAATATATTGACTAGCATCTTTTTAGTCCTTTTTGAAAGGTCATTAAAAGGAACAAATAAACAACAGGGCTGCATCATGCTAATAAACATGCATTGTATGTCACATATGCCAATTAGGATTAAATGTACTCACCATTAGGAATATCAGCATAAAACGTACATATAAAGTACAAATTACAGTCTCCAAAGTTAATGCTGATACTTTTTATTTTAAAAAAAAACTTTTATTTTGAATTACTGCTTGACCATGTAATTCCTCAGTACTCTTGTGCTCTACTATACTCAGCAATCAGTGGTGGCAGCAGAAATGCAGTCGATTCCAGCACATGGTTCCGATCTCATTTCTCGTAACTGTTTTCAACGGTGGCATAAAACCATTTGTATTGTATGTGTAATAACCGACAAGCATCCGCAATGTTTTTTCGTGGCACTTATCGTCTGTTCAGCTGGGTCTTAAAATACATTTGCTATTAATGATTTGAGATGTACAACCGGTCAGCACTCTGGTGGCTGTTTTTAAGTGCACTGCTCTGTGGTACAAGCTGTAGAATATCTGCCATTCAATCTTGTGGTTTAAGGTTTGACCGCTGTTTTACCTTTTTTCAGCTGTGAAATAGAACCATTAAGCATCCTACTTATTTACAGCTGTAAACATGTGAATTATGGTCTTCTTAGATACTTATTTTTTCCTAATTGATGATTTACGCTTGAATGCTTGACTCCATTAATTGCTGATTTTTATTATTATTATTATTATTATTATGATTATTATTATTATTATTATTATTATTATTATTATAAACCCATGTGTAATCAGTAGTCTAGCCATCCTACAGAACATTCTAGGTCAGTACTTGGAACTGTAAAAACATCATTTGCAGTGGTAGTCCTGCCACAGAGAGTGCCCTCCACCCTAATTGCTTTTAGATAAAGGTTGTTTTGCCAGCAGACGGCTTGGCAGTGTCCCCTCTCTGAGCGGCGGGGCCTGATGGACTGCGTCTCTGGGCTGAGCAGCGGAGCAGAGGGCTCAGGATTGATTCAGTAGACCCCTGAATTATGAATCACAGCGCGCGGGGCTGACAGAGAGGAATTGGAACATTTGCAGGTGCTGGTAATAAAGGGCCGATAAGTATCCATTTCCACGCCCAGGGTTAATTACGTCCAAACAGATAAAGTGTAATAAATCGCCGGGTGTAATTGTGAGAGCGACCGACGTGTCGCGTCCCTCGTTCATCTTGCACATTTTAAAAGTGCGCGACGAGCCTGGCGGCGGAGCAGGGAGCGCGGCCTAACTGTCAAGCGTTCCCCCGTCTGAGCGCCGCTTCCCGGTGTTGTCTCGGGCAGGAGGGGGGGGTGACATCACGTTGGGAGCCCTGCGAGTGGCTGCGGAGGAGGGTGGTGGAGCGGGGCGGCTCGTGCTGCGAGGCACGGAGCGGCTGTCTGGAATGACTCTAATGTTCCTGACTGGGCTGTGTGGATGAGGCCTGGGGGACTATCGACAGGCTTCTCTGTAGAGGCGTTTGTTAAGAGATCAATTCCCCTGATTTTGCCTGGGGCTCTTCGGAGCTATTTTTCACCTTAACTGCTGTACTAGGCAGAATGTGAATTTGACCGGAGGACATGGCATTGCAGGTGACAGGAAGTGCTGCAAGTGCTGCTCAGCAATCCTTATACCACGTGTCTCCTGCTCACCATGCGCTCCACCCTCTACATGTGGCGTGCTTCAATTTAAAGACGTTACTATTGGCTCAACAAGAGGAAAATGGTGTTTTTATTTATAACTGGTAGATTCTGGGTTTTTTTTAAGTCTGAGTGTTCTCCCATCAACATTGCAGTCCCTAGAGAAAGGCATTAGCTGCTTAAGTGTACAGCTAAGAGCACAGCGGTTGGTGATAGTAATCTGATGGCAGTGCAGTGACACTGCATCACTCTGGCTAGGGCTGAATTCAAACAGGAGCTGACATGCCAAATCCCCAGCATATACACATTCATTACCAGGAGGCCTGGCGCCAGTAGGATACCGGTCAGGAGGACTGATGTTCAGAGAAGATCTGGCGTAGTGTTGAGGTTCTACACGACCCTGCTGTTCAGCTCCTGCATTGGGTTCAGCAGGAGTGAAGACATGGCCTATTGTAATAAATCCACTGTGACATTCCTGCCCGAATCCCATAAACACACATTCAGCACCCTGCAACATGTCAGCCTTGAGAAACAAATGTCCTTTGACAAGGCCTGATTAAGAAATAACTGGGAGACATGGATGGGCTGATGCTGAAACAGTGATTCTACTACCCTTTACAATGCAACATACAAAGCTAGAAGTTTCAAATCTAGAAGAAAATTGGGAGAGATATTGTAGAATCTTGTTCAAATAATATTACTGCTGTACCAACAATCATCAGTGTTGATGCAATGATGCAAATGTAATCAATGGAAACATCTTGATCTTTCCATTGACGCAGATCCTGGAGAAGAATGTATATGTGTTAAGAGTTCTCAAGAATTGTTTTACAAATGAGGGATAGTGCACTTTCATTGGTTTATTAGATTTTTTGTTTGTTTTGTTTTCAGTTTCAGTGTATGTTTTCACTTTGCCCAGTTTTGTGTGTGATGAAGACATTTAAATATCCTTAATCGCACACAAAAACTGTTTGTACCAATCAAACTGTTACAACACTAACACTTAAGTTCAAAAACTCCAGTGAATTATCTCTAACTGGCTGGCAAGGAAAAAGTAGCTAATATTCAGCTACTTTTTTTTTTTTTCAATCAGTTACTTGAATGTCGGTTGATTCCTGAATTGACTGAATTGTATGGTATTGACCCCAGACAACCTACTACTATATTTTGAATGAATCTGGTTGGAGCAGACCACCATACGTTTAGCTGTGATTTCTGTGATAAAAGCTATTGGCTATTAGCATCTATAGCTCAAACCTTCATAGCTAGAGAATGTGAAATAGAATTTGGAAACTATAAATGTTTGCATATTTTTGCATACTGGTCAGCTTTTGTCTATTTATGTCCATAACCATGCACATAATAAGCATAGTATTAAGTGTATGTCTCCCAAAACTTATATTCAATATTCACAGTTAACAAGTTAACTTCCTACTAGGTAATAAAGTGATTAGTTATTAGAAAAATAACTACACTTGTGATGGTAATTTTTGTTCTTGACCAGCTCGAAAATTTCTAAACATCTTGTAATCAATAATCTTAATAATCAATCTTCTCAAGTTTTACATTTGCTTATCGATATACAGTTTCTAGCTAATGAATAGATGCTTTAGGATTCATTGTAATATACTGTTGTATTTGTATACCAGTTCAAGTATTGTTCTTTTGTTATTATTACAAATGAATTTAATATGCTTGACTCTAGCATCCCATATTGTGGACAGTTGTAGCTTTGGCAACAATGTGAATATTGCATTGCAAAAACCAATAGCGCAAAAGAAATCCAAACAAGCCAAGCGCAGCTTTCTTCCAGTTCAGCCCAGGGCAGTTATATATTAATCATCATAGGCATGTCTCCTGATGATTAATATATAACCCACCTTGTGAAATGCATTCAGAGTAGTGAAACACAACACACGTACGATAATGCACTGAGCTCTTGTTTTCCATGCCAACATGTTTAAAATGAATGGGAAGGATATGTATCCACTTTTGAGTAGTTTGTCCTCCCACACCCCCCCCCCCCACAATAACATGCTCCAATACAGTTTGTCATAAATGAATAGGTAATTCGCGACAAACTTTATGCCCGATTACAACGTCCTATTGCTTGTTCTCCCACTTCACCTCACCTTCCCTCCCTCCCCCTTCTCCATCTCTTTCTCTCCCTGTCTCAGAGCCGAGTGGAAGCTGAGCTCTGACAAGTGTTCAGGAGGGATTCGACTGTGCGCATGGCTGACCAGCCTTATTGTATCATTCCTCAGGAAGACATGCTGTTGTTTTAGAGTTCTGCGGGGAGCTTTCTCTCTGTCTCTCTCTTTCTCGCTCTCTACTCCCCTCTTGCATTCTCTCGCTCTGTCCATTATCTCTCGTTTTGCCTTCTCTCCCACAGCCGGCTGAGTTTTACTCTTTAAATCTGCTTGTAGTCGCCTCCTCAGGAAGCACTGGAATACTGGGTTTCAGGCGAGACAGATCAGCGTGTTTACGCTGGCTGCTCTAGTCTGCCACACAGGGTAATGTTGTATGTTGGTCAATGATGAGATGGCTGTGCTGAGGGCTTGTGGGGTTAAACTGCTGCCGCTTGCTCGCAGTCCCAGAGTGGCAGCAGTGCTGGGCTCTAGTTTGGAATCCGCCAGCTGGTTAACTGATGCCTTTATTCCAACTGATCAATGCTGGGGACGATATTGATATTTTCACCATGTCAGCAACATTGGCTGCATGTGGCCCTTTGTGATAAGACAGTGAAAAGCTAGGTGCTGTTGACCAGTGGTGGGATAGGTGGTGTGTGTGTGTGTGTGTGTATGTATCTATGTGTGTGCACACGCTCACGTGTGTGTGTGTGTGTGTGTTTGTGTGTGCGTGCGCGTGTGTGAGTGTGCGTGTGTGTGTGCGTGTGTGTGTGTGTGTGTATGTGTGCATGTATGCATGCGTGTGTGTGTGTGTGTGTGCGTGTGTTTGTCTGTGAGACATCTGCAGTCAGTGCAGTGTCCTTGAAACATTCAGAATTGCAGCCCCAGAGACTGAGCCAAAGCTCTCTCTCTGTTCATTATCCCTGTTCTCTTCCTGCACATTTGCTTTCAGCCTCTCATTTAACACAGCACTTATTTGGTATTTTATTTCATTGCCTCTGCGCTCAGCAAACATCAAACCAAACAATATGGAGATCAAGCTGTGTACATGGGTACTTCTTTAATCACTCTCAGATTGAGCCTCAGGGTAAATTAGAAAACTTGCCTCATTTATTCTAACATATGCATGTGCTGTGGTACATATAATAGATACAGAAAATCAAATTACTAACAAATTAGAATTCTGCACATGCACAGCCTTCATTTGAGAAACATAAAAGAGATGATTTTAGCACATCTGTGTGATGAAAAATGTCTTAATTGTCAGGAGAGACACGGTCTTTATTTCCTGTCTTGCCAGTGCACTGCTGGGGACCGTTAGCACTGCAGCAGCAATATTGATGATGATCCCTGGACTGACAGAACTGCAGTGAAGGTGTAATTTTCCCTGTGCTCCCTCTGCAAGAGCCCGCTGCGGAAGATCGATAGAAATGGTGACTTATCTTCATGGGTATTGACACTGAAGAAGACAAATGCCCAAATGTTGGGTGGAATCAACTACCTACCAGCCCTGTGTGATGATGTATGAAGGACTCGCCAGTGTTTATGGCAGACTTGCATTGAGTAAGCTGACCCATTTGGCCTTGAAGGTCTGTCCTCTCCCTGTTACATCGCTCAATTACTCCACTGTCTAGGGCTACCACACCATGGCCTGCCATTACTGGTCAAGCCACAACACTCACCTTCTGACAAATAATGAAGAGTAAATAGTGAAGCAGGCCTTCTTCAATCATGGAGTTTGAATTTAGCCCATTATAGCATGCTTTATAAAAAAAAGGAGCAGGCATCAGAGAAAAGGTTAGCCCGAGGATTCATGATGAGAGACACTGGCATAAATCCTGAAGGGAAATACCAGAATTATAGTGATAAATATACAATAAATATAGTGGTAAATATACAAGAGCTATAGGGATAAATATACAAGAGCTATAGGGGTAAATATACAACAGCTATAGTGGTAAATGAGATTACCACTATATGAGATTCAGAGGTCAATTTAAAAATAAAAAAAGTTAAAAGATCTTTCAGAACTACTTCATGTACTGTATGAAACAAACAGATACAAACTGTCTGAAAAAGATGGTTGCTTGAAGCTCTCCTCGGATTTATCACTGAAAGCTGCAGGAGTTGTATCTATTCCCAGGAAAGCTCTTTGGAAGCTGGAGTGTGTCAGGTGTGGAACAGCAACACATAGATGTCCAGGCTTAATGCAGGGAGAGAGGTCCTGGGGGGGTGGGGGGGAGAGGTCATACACTGTAACCACCTGCCAGTGCTTAAAGAGCTAGTTCTTCTACAATGAAGCTGTTCTCACATCTGTCTGCAGACGGACAGGAAGTGGCATTGGCAGCCCCCGCATCTAAAACTGAAACAAATAAACTAAACCAAAGCATAAGTTTCCTCTGTGTGGACCTGTCACTCACACTCCTAGCAGGAAAGGAAAGAAACCATATCCCAGAATCTTTCTAGTTTAGACTGTCACCAACAAGAGCTCAGCCTGACAATGCCTATGGAATACTTTCATTATTGCACTGTGTGCTCTGATTGGGTGTCACTGCTACTATGGGATGATGGAACTGTATGCCACTAACCTAAGGCATTCAAAATACAAATCAAATTTGAAGTGAGATAGTAGTTTTAAAAAAAGCTCAAATATGGTATTCCTTTTCCCCAGCTCCAAGCAGAAGGCAGACAAAAAAAAAAAAAAAACTGCTGGACAATATGTCGATATTATGCTTTGCTGAACAGATTGAAGTTTGAGGGCCACAGTCCACCAAAGGCGGTAAATGTAAATTTCATCTGAATAAGTTTATTACTTTTCCTAAGGTTGTTCAATTAAACAAGCTGCAGTCTACTGTAAACTGTGCAGGAGATCATTGGGAGTTCAGTTGAGTGCAGTTTGTTGGCTAGCCCAGTGCAATGAACTCATTTTATGTTGAAACTGTAAATGAACAGATGGAGTCGAGTGCAGTATGTGCTGTCATAAATAGTGTGAGTCACATTATAGTGCATTTGATTATTAAAGTACAAAAATAGGTGTTACAATTCCTTATGGGCCATGCGATAAGAATCTCAATTTTTCCATGTAGATTTGATCAATGTTTCTGGATGGCAGCCAGTATGAGTGGCTATTTGGGGTTATTTTGTTTGATTTATGAGTTCTTTCACATTTGGCATTAAATTTTGTAGCCCTTTCATTCTGATGTATCACTTAGGTGTGAAACAGGGTGTGACAGTTTCTTTATTGAACTGTATTTTCAATTCATGTAAAAACTGTGCTCCTACATTTATGACTTGTTATTTTTGCTGAAAAACAGGACAGACAGTGAAAAAAAATGAGGCATGCTTTTAGGTGCCATTTTCATGTGTCAAATACGTACTTGTTTTGGATTCCAATACTCTTCTGTGCTCCATTGATCTTGCCTGGTGTAATTGAGCCTGCCAATATGACCAGAAGGCGGGGTTTGCACTTATGACAGTTCGCACTTATGAGAGTATTTCATTGGTTCCAATACACCAGACAAAATCAGCAAAGCGTAGAAATGTATTTGAATTCAAGGTCTGGTCTGGTAAAGCATGCTACTGTGAGCTTTGCACATCCAATGATAAACATGCATTGGAAATGTTTTTTATCTTCATTATTACATTTTATATGCACTTTAAAATAATTAATGACTTTCATATTTAAAACTGGACATTGTGCCATCATGTGGCCACATGCGATTCATTTATAATCTATACAAAGATTGCTGTAATAAAATTAAATGGCTTATTTAAATATTTAACCAAATTACAGACTGCCCTCAAGGAGGTAGTTTTACCTGTAGCATTGAAATGACAAATAGTTGTGCTCACAGATGCTAGGTATTGATGTCAGTGAATAAAAAAATAAAAAATAAAAAAAACAGGAGAAGTGCATTTCTTTATAAGAATCTGCAGAGAGAAAGGGTGGGACTGAAATCTGACAGATATGAGATTGTACAAACCTATCAGGGAATTAATTTGATTTTGGTAATTACAGTAAATGACACAACAGCCATTCTGATATGAACCACTATTTAAATTCTGTTTAAATTCATTATTTAATAGCCAGGCACAAAAAAACCCTGCAAATTATTTCAAATGCAGAGTGAAAGGTGCCTTTCATCCATTTCAAGAATCTAAAGATACATTCAGAACACAAACCTTAAGGCTCTCATCCACTTTTTTGCTCAGACCAGATTTTTTAGACTGATTGTTCATATTCAAACCCAGCAGTATGGCTGACGCAGAATTATGACAACCTTAACATTTCAAGTGCAGAGTGGCATAAAAGTCACTCCATCATGGGTCCTCCAGGTGGGTGAGGAATGCCATGCTGTACCAATCCTGTCTCTGAAGGAGGGCAAACCTCGCCAAGCTTGCATACACCAGTGTACTAAACCCATGAATTGAACAGTTCCCATTTGAGCTTCCACACGAGTCTCATGTAAGTCACATTTATAGGTATCTGACTTATTTCCACATAAAGGTACACGAGGCACAAATTAGTACTGAGCAGATGTGACTCATTGACACATTGTTTTTTTGCTGTTCACATTGTTCTGAGTGTGTTAAACATGAGGGGGGGAATCATAATTGGGCCACTTTCAGCTGCAGTCTGCAGATATCCTAAAATGACCTTACCGTGGCAGGAGCTCACTACTATTCAATATACATCTACTGGGGTAGAGAAGCAGGAATGCATGTATTTACTCAGTTTTAGAAAACTGCCATTGTTGCATGGCCAGATGTAGAGAACCTGATTGGGGATTTGGCCAGGGCACCGGGGAGTCCTCTATTCTTTGCATAAGTGCTGTGGGATCTTTAATGACTGCAGTGAGTCTGGACTTCAGTTTCTGAAAGTCAAAATTTCTTCTAAATGGGCAGGTTTCAACCAAAGCACAGTCAAGTCATCCCATGTGTGCCTTGCAACGAGGCTAATTAGTGCTTTAGTTTATTTTTCATTTCATTTCAAAATAGGTCCCAAAATGACCCACACAAATGAACAATTAAGTATACCTACACTCCATTAAAATAATCCACAAAGTACAGAACACACTGAGAAAAGAAACACATTATTTTCAAAATGCCAAGAGCTTGTCATTGCATGCACCCTATTTTTATTGCATTTTTGACACTGTAGTAACATAGTGACAACTCCGTATCATTTAGAAAGAAAAATGAAGGTAAATTGATATATATATAACAGCAAAAATAAAAGATCCAACCTTCACACACATCAATATATTCTTCATTAGTAGAAATTAAGCAAGATATACTATTGAAATGCAGAAGTTAAAATTAAAGGTTACTGCATAATGCACAGTTCCATAATGCAGTTGTAACATTCCTATTGGGCTAAATTTGTGTGGCTTTAGACTTTTGATTCCCCATTGTTTACATCATAATGAGCACTACACTATCTGATATTATAAAACAAGACCATAGCTTTTTATATTAAGTTATCATTATGGGGAAATGTGAAATAACTGGTCTACGGGGCCGTTAAGGCAATTAATCCTTTTTAAACCAGGGAGCGATGTCACTGAAATCAGTGAATAGAGTTTAAATCCTCTTATGTCAACATGCAGCTAATAGCTAGCAAAGCTGAATAATATTCATGGCCTAACACAATATTCAATGGCAGTTCTATGCGATTGGAATGTTATCTTATGATGTTGATATACAGTATAAGCACTTTGTTTATGCCCTTTGATTGTTTTATAAGATTTTTGACCTAAGCATCCACTGGGGGTGGGGAAAAAATCTTTTTTTTTTTCTGTCTAATCCTATCATATTTTACTGTGTCAACATCACTGCACAGAAGCTGTCTCCTTCTGACTAACACCATATGGAGCAGCTTCCTTATTTTCCCAAGAGGCCCCCCATGCAAGCACTAACCAAACCCAGCCCCCCTTAACTACAGCCATATAACAACAGAAGGCAAATGGGTAGTAGGGCAGCACATCCTTTGAAACGTTCTTCCTCAAGTCCCTTTCAGAAAGAAATGATATTTGGCAGAAGGTCCTGCATGAACCTTGGCATCTTTGAAACCATGCCTGGCCTGACATGTGGCTCACAGAGAGACACAGCTGTGGGCCGAAGCGTCAGAAGATGGAGCAGAGCGGCGGTCACCTCTGAAATGAGCCGCGCTG
Source organism: Anguilla rostrata (assembly GCF_018555375.3). Taxonomy (NCBI): domain Eukaryota; kingdom Metazoa; phylum Chordata; class Actinopteri; order Anguilliformes; family Anguillidae; genus Anguilla; species Anguilla rostrata. Next base: position 49,438,097 of record NC_057934.1, read on the forward strand.
GCAGCTGCGTGGAGAGCTTTTTATCGGCGCCTTTTGTTGTCATTACCGGGCAGAGGACACACATGACAATGATTCCCGTCCCATTTCCATGCTGATTGACTTCATTAGTCTGCCAGATTAAATATTTATAGGGTCCCACGGGCGCGGCGAGGGTCGGGAAAGGGGCGGGGCTCCAGGGAGGCCGGCAAACGCAGAGAGCGCGGTTCACAACAGGACAGGAATGAATGAGGCGCTCTTGCATTGATTGCAATTACCCCACGAGCTCCGCGGCCGCACATTCCACACGGGAGCTCGCTGTGATTGAAGGGCAGGACAGTGACCCGCCGTGGGAGACAAATACAAATTGTCATCTTCTCCTTCACACCGTTGAAGTGCTTTCTTTTCACTTCTAGGCTGACAAACTCCTCAAATCGCTAGCGCACGCCGGCTAGCTGGATCAGACAGGCCGCCATGACGACGTGCTCGCAGCATTGTGGAGCCCGACGTGGACCGCTACCAACCCCCAGGGTCATTTCCCCCATTTCACACCATCTGTGGGCACTGTGCCTGAGTGTCCGTTTGGGCGACGATGCAACGCGCTGCCAAAATGCACGAGCACCGAGGGCTGGACTCACAAAGAGCCGATAAGTGTGAAGGCTGGAATTTCATTAGAGCCCGAACCAGATCTCAGCGCGGCCGTTCCATAAATAACCACAGCACCAGGAGAAGAGCTCACCCTGTACACAGGGAGCTTGCATTTAACCCCACTCACGCAACAGGAACAGTCACCTTTTCGCTGGTGCAGTGTACATTGCCCTGGTGAATCATCATCATTTGCATCACACTTGCACTACAAATACCAGATGGCTTTGCCAATCACAGAGGCCAAATGTCCCTTCTCTCTTCCTCAGCCACTAAAGCTTCCCATTTATGTGTTTAAAAACCCCCCATTAGCAATTGAAGCACATATATTCTAATTGACCTTCTCCTCATTTGTACCATGCCACATGTACCTCTGCTTCTGCTGCACAGTTATATAATAATAACTGTTACTGCTGAAGTGAGAAAAATAAACAGAATTGTATAAATACTGCAGTAGTTAACCTTTGGGGTGGTCATTTCTGCCTCATGATGTTGTTAATTAAGTTCATTATCCTAATTAGTCCATTTTTATTTTTTTCATTGTGGCAAGCTTTATGTATTATTAAAAACTGCTTCATAAAGATGCTGTAGTAACAGGTAAACAGGTCAATACAATAGACTTAGCCTGTTTAAACTCAATAAAATTAAAAAACATCTGGGACACAAACAGATGCATAGGGAATTAGTGGGTAAAAGGCATATGAATTAGCTGGTGTTTAGGCCTCATAGACCTCATAGGTTATAAAGGGGTAAAAGTATATTTCTCTGTGCAGATCTTTACCATATAGGGTTGTTTAATGTGAAAGGTGTGTGTGATTCTGTATTCTGCAAGGTTGTTCCACTGATTTCTATTGTGAACGGAATTTTCTTTCCTGAAGTCCATTTATAACTTAATCTGAGTTAGAAGGGTTAACTGGGGAATTAAATGTGCTGCACAACTCAGCATAAAACATAGTGCCACATGTATGCCAGAATGCTTGCATCTCTCCCACTCTCCCCGCCTCTCTCTGTCTCTCTGTTTCTGTCTTCTCTCTCTCTCTCTCTCTCTGTCTCTCTCTCGACCTCCCCTCAGGCTGCTGGGTACAGCTGCGCTGTGGTACAGAGGACACAGCCTGAGGATGCGGGGAAGGGGAGGCTGCCCATGAGCGGATACGCACACAACAGCCAATTTAAACCTCATATCTGAATCCACTCTTGTAAGGAATACTTTCTTGTTACCGTGATAAACATACAGGCACCTGGGAGAATTAATATCCCAGCTCGCGTGGGAGCTCACTATGAAGATGTAGCGATGCCAAGGGCTGCAGGGATCGAGAACGCCAGCCTCCTGCTGCCAACTGATAACAAAACAAACAAATGCACGAACCAACGCCCTGCTTCTCCTCTCCATACTGAGCATTTCCCATCTAGCACCCCATTTCAGGGCTGCTTACGTGTGTCCATTCACACACACACACACACACACACACCCAGACAGGCACACACATACACACACACACACACATTCTAATGCACACAGGCATATATGCTGCATGCACACACTCAGATCCACACGTGCACATACACATAGACCTATGTATGTAGTCGTGTATACACGTATACATACACATGCACATGCACACGCACACATGCACATACACATACATGCTCACACATGCACGTGCACACACATACACACACACACTCACATGCCTTTATGTCTTGCTGTTGCCACCTCAATACATCCTAACATTTCAGTGACAAACCCATTCAGTGATGCTCCAAGTCTCCCAAGTACTACAACAACAGCTGCATCTCAAACGGAAGGCTGCATTTTCACTGTTTTTGCACAGTTTTGCACACTTGTCGTTCGTGAGCATGTCCCTGAACAGAAACTGAAATTATCAAAAAATCCATTCTTCTGTGGTACCTTATTTTAAACCATTTGCATGTGTTACATTTGATGGCAGCATTGATGTATCCTTCATCAGATAGGATATCCCATAGATCTTTGCAATTACCTCAGGCTTCTTAATTCCGTCAAAATGATGGTGGCTTAAAACAGCAAAGGAGCAGCAGCAGAGGAGCTTCTTCACGAGTGAGAGTATACAGTGAACTCAATAATTCTTTATAGTTGCATTTAAAATATATATTTTAATCATTTAATTCACTGGAATAATGTATGTAATCTTTGTTAAGCCTTGGTGAGCTTTCCAGCTAACTTGCTAGTAATCTCATTACTTTTCTGTGACGTCATCTCACCTTCAAAGTGTGTCCCAAACTCGTTGCCTTTTGAGGTTCCTTGTTAGGACACTGCCTTCAGAGCTAGCTGCCTTTGTGGCCAGCAGGGCAGCTGCCTTCCATCTGAGAGGCAGCCAGAGTCTACCAGGTACATCCTGTCTCCCTTCAGCCTTCTGGGGGGGCTCAGGGCTGCGATGGAGGCGAGGGCAGGCGGACCCGGCAGGCAGCAGTGCGTTAATCAGCTGTGGCAGCTCGTTAGGTAAATAAAGAGGTTTCGTTAAATGGAGATTAAGGCTCTGATTGTTCTGAGCTGCATGTTTGTCTCCTCAAAGCTGACAGATCCCCTTGGAAGAATCCCTCTTCCTCGACCTTATTCATTAGAGAGGAGATGTGCGATAGAGCTGGGGAAATTAGATTCACTGACATCCTGCTAATTGAGTCATCTCCCCTGTGCCTGGCCAGGCTGCCTACTTTTAATTAGCAACTAATCAAATCAATATGGTGTCTGCTGACTAAAGAAGGGGGCATCTTGATTGCAGCCCTGAATTACAGTGAACCCTGACCTTTACCCGGAAGCTAACTTTGGAGCTTTGGGAAGGAGAGCGGTTACTGCAGTTGAAAAAGCTTAACTTTGGAGTCGGACTGCGTATGAGGACAGCAGCCTAACTCCACTGCCTCATGCTCATAGAGAACTAGGGCGAGAGGTACAGAAAATAGTTTTTTGTAAACTGGTACAGCGCATTAAAAATACAGTGTATCACAAAAAGTCATAAATATTTGGGGAAGAAATATTGAAATGTGAAGTCCGCTAACCTCCTACTTCATGGAAATGCTTGTCAGTAAGCGTTTGGCATTAGATGAAGCTCTCACACGGCCACATACTGTGGAGCCATTGCTCACGCACATGTGCACTTACTGGTTCACAAACAGTGGGAACCTTTGTCCTCGCCTCTGGCCCTGTCTCTTCTCATTGCCATCCACTGCAGAGGCAACGCTGTTCCTTATGCACTCGTTCTTCGGATCCTGATGCAGAAAATGACTACCTCAAAACTGACCTTTCCCAGCATGAAGTCCAATGCATTTGCTCACCTTTTATGAAAATGTATGGATCCTGCTGAACTGGAATGGTCTCTCTGTTGGAAAGACCTTGATGTCATGGCTACGAGAGTGCATGCACAATAGGGAAGCTTTGGAAGGTGAAAATGCTTCTACAAAGGCTGAGAACCCACTGTTAGGCCGACTTCACACGTTTAAAGGAATGGGAAAAGAGCTTATCTTGCCACAAGGGCAAGTAGTGACAGAGTTTAAGCACTGGCAGCGATGGATAAGCAGAGGGTGGTCTTTAACCATCCACCACTGTAGCTCACGACATGAATGGAAAAGTTTCTAGAAAATTCTTCCTTTACAATTCTTCAATCATTGAGTATGTTAATTGCGCAGGCTACAAAGAAAATAACAGATTTTTAAAATCCTTTTTATGACTTTCTATTAAAGACTGTTAACCATTTTATCTAGAAATGGTAGAGTCCACAGGTGTTGAATGGTAACCCTGAAAGGAAACTTGCACTCCACTTTCTCCTTGGCTGAGGCCTGTGGCCAGCACTTATGCACAGTGAAAGATGGCTTTCACTGCATGCTGCTACGCTGCTGTATTGCCACTTGTCAGTTTGAAGAGCCATTTTGCTAAAAGGGCAGTGGTGATCTCCAGACAGCAGCTCGAATTGCTGTAGGTCATCATCAAACCCCTGCACACGATTTGAACACATCACTGACTGTGCTCTCTCACTCATTATTTGCCATTAAAATGCATGAAAGAATACAGTGTTGTTTAAACGACTTCGTTCTGAATTCTTAATGCGTGGCCTCATGTGAAGAACTGGTATCCCAAAGTTCACTTGGTGAGTACTATTTAATACTTAAAGCATAATTTATAAAAGCATGCTTATATAACTATACTTCACATATTTTGAAGTACACTATTTTTAACATGGGGCACATAATTCTAATTACACTGTGCGTCCCACATCATCAGAACATTCTATGAATGAGGGATTTAATTTCTCTTCATGACACAAGCGCAGACGCAAAGCATTTCTGCTGTTGAACTCATCTTTACAGGGGAAAGCGTTCATTCAAAAAGAAAACGTTTCAACGGAAACTGATGTATTTTGCTGTTGGCCTCTGTTGGTCTGAAGAGGCGTTTTTGTTTTTTTGGGCTGGAAGCGCAAAGATCCAATGACACAGACGGCAGGTGGAAGATGGGATAAAAGCCTAGCGAACGCAGCTTAGACACGCAGTAAAGCCAGTGATGGAAAGGGAAGGTGTGTTCCGAGGAAGCAGGTGTATCTCATGCTTCAGCATAACAAGCCCCAGGACGCACTGAGCAAACGTCTCAGCGCCACACTGACATCGGTGAACGAAATGAAACAAGCAGTGGAAAAAGGTCCACTGGGCTTGGAGGGGGAAAGACCCAGACCCACAGACCCCCCCTGGGGGAGCGCAGCTGCGGCCGTCTCCTTCAGCCAACCGCTGTGCCCCCTTCAGCTGTGGCTCCGCTGCTGCGCGTCTCGCTGGGAAAGCGCGCAAGCTGCTCGTTATCACGCTCTTCTCTTCCCTGCCTCCACCCATCAGCCTGCTGTCCCAATGCAATCCCAGTGTTTACATGCACAGCACACTACCTTTACAACCATAACATTAATATTCATAAGCATAGCACACTACCTTTACAAGCATAACATTAATATTCATAAGCATAGTACACTACCTATACAAGCATAACATTAATATTCATAAGCATAGTACACTACCTTTACAACCATAACATTAATATTCATAAGCATAGCACACTACCTTTACAACCATAACATTAACATTCATAAGCATAGTACACTGCCTTTACAACCATAACATTAATATTCATAAGCATAGTACACTACCTTTACAACCATAACATTAATATTCATAAGCACAGCACACTACCTTTACAACCATAACATTAATATTCATAAGCACAGCACGCTACCTTTACAACCATAACATTAATATTCATAAGCATAGCACACTACCTTTACAACCATAACATTAATATTCATAAGCATAGTACACTACCTTTACAACCATAACATTAATATTCATAAGCATAGCACACTACCTTTACAACAATAACATTAATATTCATAAGCATAGTACACTACCTTTATAACCATAACATTAACATTCATAAGCATGGTACCCTACCTTTATAACCATAACATTAACATTCATAAGCATAGTACACTACCTTTATAACCATAACATTAACATTCATAAGCATAGTACACTACCTTTATAAACATAACATTAACATTCACAAGCATAGTGCACTAGGATTATGTCCATCACTCTGGTAGTAAAATGTCCAGTGCACTACCCATATAACTAATATAAATTACTAGCATTAGAACAGTTGTTCCCAAACCTTTCCTCGGGTACACCCAGCCAGATCTAGGTATTTAATGTGTTCCACCTCAAGCACACCTGATACCACTAATCAAGCCCTGTGTTAACTGTATCTGGTGTACCTGAGATGGAGCACATCAAATACCTGGATCAGATTTGTGATCAATCATAATATTGGTCTTTGTTAACACAGTGAACTACTCTTATACATGTAACCCTGATATTCATAAGCACAGTGCAAACCCTTGTAACCTTAATATCATTGACACTGATAAGCATGGCTGACAACTCTCATAACCATAATATTGATATTCATGCCAAAGCACAACCTTTGTAACCATAGAGCATGACAGACATGTTGCATTATCCAGATAATTATGCCAAGAGAGTATTACTTTCATACACACAATACACATAATGGCCAATGCACTGCCCTTCCTATCACATTATAGTGAATCCATGGAAATGTCTTACTTTTCATAATGTTCCACAGCAAGTTTCTGTCATAATCACTCACACCCTTCTTTCATAAGCATGGTGCATTGTCCAATTAACTAATGAAGTCTGCATACATAACATAATGTACTATCCACATAATCACACCATGTTTGCCTTACTGTTATAAACACAGCACAGCAGTCATAACTAGGGTATAATGAAAGTAATATGCTGTGTACTCAGCTCAAAATATGCTCATCTCATAGCTTCAGGAAATCATTACACAACTCAGAAACACACAGCAAATACTTTCTACTATTATTATCTGTATGGCATGTTATATTTATTTAGTAGTAAGGTCTGTGACCTGCTTTTAGAGCTTGCATCACATCAAAAGTCATTACACTGGCATTTTGAGTGCTAAAAGCAAAAATAAATCTAAATATTTCATATGATGCCCATCTAATCTTGCAAAGAGAAGCAAATACATTTATTTTATCCATTAATATATTCCAGTATCTGAATATCAAATGAATAAAAGTAAAAAGCATTTCACCAATGTTTATTTTGGTCAAAGGAACAATAACAAAAATGTGATTTGTAACAGAATTACTGACAAGGTAGAAAAACCTCAAATGAAAGCTTGCAAATACTGGAAACAGAATAAAGAACAGGAACATTCTACCAAAGGGCGGTCTGCCCTGTCCCACTTTATATTGCAACTATAATGGCAGTAAGCCATCTTGACAAGTCACCAAGGTGACTCCAACAATCACATTAAGAAAAAAGGAAGAGATATCCAACTGATCTAAGATCTATATATAAAATGTAGTATATTCAATTTCTCAACATGGATACTTCAGGCTGTATTGTCAACCCCAGAGTGTGGGTAAATTCCATGTGTTGTGGTTATTATTTCTACAAAAATAATAAGAAAGATATTGCAGAAATACATACAAGTTTGAATCTAGCCGAGTATATTCTGTCAGCTGTGCTGAGGTGGAACCCTTGGGAGAATGGAAAGATATTAGCTGTCATATTCAATGACTTATCATTCATGAGAACCATACTCTGTGACCAAACGGAACATTTTAAAAGCACATGCAATGGTTTATTTAGATTTTTTAAACATAATCTTGCAGTGTGAAATAATTGTGTATTTTCCTGCCAAACATTTAAAGGTATGTATATTTAATTTATGATAATAATTTAATCACCTGACAATCTTATTACTTAAAGTATAACACTGGAAAATTTCATTTTTTTCATATCCTTTGAAAAGACTAAAATCGAAAATATTTCTGTCCAATTCTCAATTAAATTATCCTACAAGTTTTTGTCCATCTAACCACCACCAAGGTATTGGAAGTTGTAGAACTCCATTGCTGTCCAAAAAAGTATTAAGACAAATAAAAGAGACGGTTGCATTGGTCAACAAAATTCACTATTAGGAAGACTCTGGCCTTTCTGCTTTTTACTGAAACAACTTTATAAGTGGCAACGATTGCTTTTTTGATATGTGGAGAGTAGCAGCACCGAAATACTGAAAATAGTCCCCATCAAAATGAACAATTTTCTCCGTTTTTAAGTAAATTTGATTTTTTTTAAACTACACTGGCCATGTTTTTTATGATTATAGGTTGCATTTTCTGAAAATGAAAATATGTCTTTCTGAGCTGTATTAAATGACTTCAGTGTACAACTGAAATGAATAGCTTTCCTGGCTGAAAGCTAAATGGGATAGGAACATTTCTAAAATTACTGAAAGTCGGACAGAAACGTTTTCGGTTTTGGTATTTTCATAGGATATGTTGACTATACAGAAAAAAATAAAATTACTACTGTAGTCCTTATAAGTCCTCATTGAATATATTCAAGTCAGTTTTCTAATGGATGCCAAAACCAAGTGAATCAAGGATAAATTTGAATTCTAATAACTGATGTGCTATATATGATTTAGTAGCTGAAGTGGTAAAGGGGTGATTAAACTATAAGAAAGTTATTGTCTGTTACTTGGTTTATTTATGTGCACGTAAAAAAGTTAAATAAAAATATTCAAATAGCCTATAAATACAAACCTAATACAAGACTGCAATAATACAAGTCAACAAGAGACCTCACCATTCAAAACAGATTTTCCACATGAAATAATAAAATAGATACATTTCAGTTTCCATAGCAAGTGCAAATAATTTTTGAAATAGTTTTTATGAGTCAGTAACATATACTCATTTTCAAGAAAATATATTCAACCAAAATGTATCACGAAACAATTATTTTTGACTTTATTTCAAGTTGACTAGTTCATATGTTCAGTTCTCAAATGATGTGTAAGAAAGCCATTGACTTTCTCAAGGCTATGTTGAGAGCTAATCATTTGCGGCGTATGTCGCAGTAGTACTCTATCGTGCATTTACCTGTAGTCTATTGCAACTGAATTTAACTCAAGTTGTATTCTTTTATGAATCCATGATAAATGCAAAAAGACATGATCTGGTTTGTGTTCTGTATTTTATATTTACCTAAGGAGTACACAAGCCTGCTACCAAGCTTACTGGGTCCCTGATCTGCATTTAAAAAGCACTCTCAATGTCTTGTTAGCCATGGGAACAACCATTCTTCATTTGCACTTTTGTGGCTACTAATGCCATGAGCCAATACCCATAATTTGTGCACTAATTGGTGATAATATTTCTCTCTATAGCTTTTAGTTGTGGTAACATAATTTGAGGTGGATGCGTATTTGGGACATTTAGTCACTTTGCCAAGAATTTTATTCCAGCTCATTGATTAGGAATGCAAAGTGGGAAATGAAGAGACTAAATGCTACTCCAGTAATAAAAGAGCTACTTGCAGTTAAAAGGATAATTCACTTGGAGTTTTTTGTTATTATTTCAGAATTAGTTTGTTTCTGAGTGGGCCAGACAGTGGTTCCTTACATTAAAAACACATTTTTTAGCATTTATTCACAGTTATAAACATTATGTAAATATCTGTTTAATTACAAACAAACACAAAATGAGATTTAAAAAGTTTTTTTTTTTTTTTAACATGAATCAGGAATGTATACAGAATTACAGATACAACCTCCTCAGGCATAAGATCAATGTATAAGATACTAATTTGTTTTTAGAAAATGAACTCAATTCTTAAATAATTTGGTCAATTAAAAACAAATACTTAAGTAATATTTTAAAACTCCAGAAAGTTAATCAGTTAATCCTTTAATCAGACCTACAACCCAGCTTGTTAGACATATTTGGCTAATTATATTCAGGATTTAAAGAGTGACTGTGTGTCAAAGTGCAGGCATTTCGATGTGAAAATTAGACAACGGTATAGCTGAATTGTGAGCATAAAAATTTGGGGGAATCCCTCAGATGTAGAGCGGGTGCTCGTTGTCACTAAATGACTGAACTGAGTCTGACTGAAGCCAAGTCTGTTTAGGCTGTCTGGTGAGTAGTTAAATTGACAAGCACCCCATCAGAAAAATGTGACGTTGGTTAGTCAACAGTGTTAGACTAGCCTCTTGATACAGACAGCTCGCCTCTTGGGAGAGGATCCGTGCAATCACTTCACTGCTAAAGCAGATTGATTTATTGTTTAACGTGTTCCACTGGGCCTGAGTCTTGCCCTGTGTCAGAGGAAGGCTGGATACTGTTACTGTCCAGCTGTGAGTGAAATTTGCCGAAAGCCACGCATGCAGTGGCATGCTTCATTTTACCTCCACGTCAGTGTCATACCTACTGCCGTGTCTTGGATAAGTCTTTTGCACCATGTTAAACTTCACATTACTGCAAAATATAATTTATCGTTAGGATTTTCACTAAATAATTCTGAATATGACTCATCAATGTGAACAAGAGATCAACATTTTCCCTGCTACTACTACATCAGGCAAAGCAACTACCTGGCTATAATGAGTCCTTATTTAACTCAATCCATAAACTTAGCTGCTCTTAATAATACGATGAGAAATGTATTGTTGATATTCAGTGAGAAATAGTCTGGTAGCTAAAACGGGACTCATGATTTGATTCCTTGTTCATCCAAATAAATCTCGAATTGTCTTCCAGTTCTTTGTACCCCATACTGACTATAACTATACAATAACTTGACTTCAGAAGCTAAAATCTTAGAATTTGTCACACATGAAGCTAATTAGTGTGTGGCAAGCAGAAGGCAGCAATGTATTGCCAGACCACTGTGTGATGTGGTCCACTGTAACTTCAGGCTTTTGCGGCTCCCACATTCCAGTTCCTCCATTCCATCAAACCCAGCCCCTGGCCCTGCTGTAGGCAGGACAGCACAAGGCAAACAGAGCCATGAGATATGTGTATCATCATACTCCATACACCAGCCAGGCCTCTCCTTTAGCTGCAACGTCTGAATGCCTTTCTGCCTTGCACATGCAAAATGCAATCTCTGGCAATACTCATTAAATCTTGGCTTTATCGAAATAGTGTGTGTTTGTGTGTATGTGTGTATGAGTGATGTGTACGTGCGTATACAAAGGTACGTTTTAGAATTTGCTTCTCAGTTTCAGTCAATATACTCAGTTTAAACAGTGGTGCCTAGATGTGAAAATAAAGACAGAATGTGTGATCTATCATTTCAGCACATTTAGCTCTGACATGCAATGTAGCATTGGGCTAGGGATGAGGTCATGTTTTCCTGAGTGTGTGCTCTCACTGTGCACGGTGTACAGGGGACGTACAAGTCCCATATTCTATTAACGTACAGCTTTTTCCTTTTTAAAAGAACACAGGAAGTTACTCATAAGAAACCATTAATTAGATTACTTGTGAATTATACAAATTATATGTGACATAAAAATATAAAAGTTATTTCCGGTCGAGCAACAAGACGTTACATTATTTTTACCACAACACTTATATTGTATTGCAACATTTATGTCGCTAATTATGGCAATTATCCTGAAGGCGTTTCACCACCTCTGCCAACAACAAAATAACAATGGAGAAAAGGATCCATTTGTAATTCAAAGTATCCCTTATAATGCTAAAATAATGTTGTACTAAAACAATGGGCATTGATAAAATTATCATAATCTCTCCCGCATTAGTGAAGAAGATTCAAGGGAAAACAGTCTCTTCCCAGCTGATTGTGTTAGTCCAGAGAAGGACGGTGTCCCCAGAGTGCCAGGCACAAAATCAGGCCCGGAGATGTGTCCTTGAGGATAGCCTGCTGTGGGGATGGATGGCCGTAGTCACGTCCATAAATTCAAAGCCTTTCTAAACATCCCATCTATCATACCGGGCCCGAGCTCTTCGCAAAACAAATACCCCGCAAGCACCTACAGAGACAGGCAGGGAGGAGGGGGGGAAACATGGGGGAAGAGCTCCGGTTTTAACAGCTCCAAAGTGAAACTGCACCCTCCTGATTTTAGCTGCCAATTTTGGGGGGGAAAAACAACCCTTTGTAACCTAGATTAATTTTCTATTGCCATACATTTTACAGCTCCCTTGATAACGCCGTTCGCCCGAGTTCCTTGCTTCCTTATTGCTGTCTCTGCTACAGCGTGCTGTAAAAATTGTTCGCTTACATCTGGAATTAGATTATGGTGCTCAGAACACCACGCATTACCGCCAACACCTGTCTCCCTGGATAAGCAGCAGATACAGACAAACGAGAAGTCTCGCAAACATAGCTCTGGTGTAAAAAATGTTCTTTCAGAAGGAGAACACTTCCTTTTTTCTTTTTTTTTCTTTTTTGCTCGGTCACATCCCTCTCCCTTTCAGAAATGCGCTGAGTGATTGATAGATAGAAGACACAGGGAAGAATTAGGTTTGCAATACTGGGAGGATTTTCATTTCAGGCCATTCCACCAGTTCAGTATTAATTCTGCTATCTCTGAATCAATCTTAATTAGCGTCCAAGCCTTTCCTGCAGAATGCATAAAAGGTCTGTCCAACACAGCGAGTCTGAAAATTTGAATGCTAATGCCTTAGGGAAGTCATCACTGCCCCCAGGCCCTTATATGGGGTATTGCAGCCATTATAGCTTCAACGATTTCAGCCAGCACACAGAGCCACCTGACACTGCCTTTTCACAAAATGAGCATTTCAAAAGACTGCCAGTCACCTCTCTGTTTTTATTGTTCCTTTGGGAATATCAGTTGATTTAAAAGATTTCACTCTTGCCCAGAACCTGATTGTCTGGCCACACTGACCATGAGGTACCCTTCCTCCTAGCACTGACATATCTGACATTGAAGGGTTTAGCATAGCAACCAATAACATTTAAATACTTTAGCAGGTTACAGCGGGAGCTGTAGAAAAGTGATCATTTATTGGTGAATGACTGGTCACATGATTTAGTACTAATTCCTTATAGGCCTTTCTGGGGTGTGAAATGAAAGCCCAAGATCTGTATGCGGGCTTTTGTTTCATTCCCAGCGTTCCAACCAGCATAAACCACCCTCAGGTTTTCCCTACCCCTCCATTCCTCCACTTAGCACCTCCTCCGCCCCACCAGCTGACCTCCAGGAGTGGGGTCGCGTGAGCCTGCCTCGACCACAGAAGGGTGGTGGCATCGATCTGCGCCCCTGTGTGGGAATAAGGGAATACGGTGGCTACCTGCCCTTCTGGCACCGCTGCACTAATTAGCTCATCTTCTTCATTCACGGCTTGGGTGAGCTTATTACCTTTAATCCCATCAATATGGTGCCCTGATGGACGAGGCCCGGACCCTATGCTCTCACGCTCCAATACCTCGCTTGGAATAGCAGCCGTCGCTAAATTTGAGCATTGAGATTGCCTCTGCAAAACCCACACATTATAGCATATTTGCAGATGCACAGTGCAAGTCATGTCTGTTTGATAAATTTGATAATTTGAAAAAATAAAAATAAAGAAGGCAACATATGCCATGCAGAAGCCAAAATGATACATAAAACTGGGTCTTACAATGAGTGCCAAGAAAATAAATGTAAACAAATCTCAATCTACAGTTTAACTTAATTTAAAAAAACTAAATGGGACAGCTGTCATATTACCAAAAGAAGAATGCAGTTAATAGCTGAATTGTGTTGAGCAGCATGTTATAAATTTCTGTGAACACGAGAAACTGCAGGGAACAGTCTGCTGACTTGGGCCAACCTCAGATATATCAACGGCATTATGATGCGGGCAGGAAACAGTTTTTTTTTTTTTTACCAGGTTTCACAATTTCTGAGTAATGAGATGATGTAATGCTTATACAACAGTCAACGTTGTACACGCATTTGACAGTCCATCATCAATGATGAAGAAATAAGACAAATGTCAGAAGTATTTAATCAGTATTAAATCAGAGCCAGAAGCCGTTATTTTTTCTTTATATATATATAAAGTATAAAGTCCTTTTTTCAATTTCTACCTGCAATAACACAAAAAGATGAGTATTACTTAAAAATCCTCTTAGACACGACTTCCCTCAAAATAGCCTCCTTTGGCTTTAATTGCAATTAAATTATTTGGAAGCCTATTCAATAATTTAGCAAATGAGGGTGGGAGGGAGCTGGAGGCGTAGTTAAATTGACTGAAATCTTAGCTACCTGAAGTTTTTTTAAATCACAGGTAGCCTAATACCAATGGACTGTAGTGTAAGTAAAATAGCTACTAAAGTTCCAAGAAATATGGCAAAGAAGACATCAGGCTTAGTTGTGCGAGGCCAAGTAAACATATGGCAAGGTTATTTCCTGCAAGAAATAGCAAATATTTCCAGGTGCAGTGTTCAGTACGCACTCAGAAGGGTCCAGCTGATTGGCAGAAAAGTTAAGAGGAGAAGACCAGGAAGATCAAGAGGCAGATGATAAATGTCTTGTGGTGTCTAGAAAAAGAAACCGTTGTAAAATTGCACCACAACTGCGGGAAGAACTCAATGCTGCTAGAGAGAAACCAGTTCCCCTGATAGTGAAACAGCAACTATAATCTGCTGGTCTAAAAGTATGTACTTCTGCCTTTTCCCAATTTTTTGGGTCTAGTGTTCATGGTGACTGGCCCACTGGAGTCTTTTCTTCCAGTTAACAGGAAATAGCATTTGCCTACCATTAATAATAAGAGCTATTTTAAAATACATGTGTTCAGGTATTTATGCTGCCTACCCTCCTCTCCACAAACATAAAAGGAAACATCCTTTACACCACTCTGATGCTGTAATCTAGGCAGATAAACTATGGGTCCCACCTCCTGCAGAGTTTGTCGCGTAAGAGACAAATCAGAAAGCAAATATATTTGCGAGGCCTGAGGCCCACCATGGCAGAAGAACGAACGAAGGTATGGTTACTTCGGATTTTTTATTTTTATGCAATCTGTGACATTTAATGGAAATCATTGATTGGAAATCTTTATGTGTAGATTAGATGCAGAAGTAAACTTCAATGCTTTTAGGGATACAATAGCTAAACTGAAATACCAGCTAACATTCATGTTTGGTCTGGTTAGAAAGGGAGTAAATTCATGAATGTTTTGATAATAGTGTAATGCTGCTTTCGACAACATAAGGTCACATTTAGGTCCTTGTCATAAATGAGCCTAACCTCCCCCCTTTCGACACCTCAATTTGACATCGCCCAATCAGGGCAAGCCATGCTGGGTAAGGTATTTAACATGGCCACAGGAAAAAGTTAAGTCGTGTTGCAGCTGGTTTTGGAGCCTTGGAGAAGAAGTTTTTTTTTTTTTGGTGGAGTGTTTTCAGCTCATTTCATTTGTTCCTGTGGTGCTGAAACTGGAAGAGGGTAATACTTTCCCAAGGTCCGGCTTATTAGTCTATCTTTTCTGGTATTTTCAAATTAATGTCTTAACATCTTCTGTTCTGTAATTTAGAAGTAGTAAGCCTGCATACAATAACGAATGTATGATGATTTCAATTAATTATTCTAATTGACTGCTTATTTAATTAAATTATTTAAACATATTACTTGACAGAGGGTTTGTTTAGACTTGTCGGTTAATTCCACCAGTTTACTGTTGACTGACCTAATAACAAATTCTGCAATTTAATTGATAAAATTGTTCAATTATCAATGAAATCACATAAAATATATTTCATATATTGGTTAAGTGAGGGGTTCTAGCATGCAATACCGGTTTTGTTCAGTATTCAAAGTTCTGAACATGTAAACAAGGCCATTCACTCTGGAAACTGCTGGATTCAGAGAATAAACATAATTTACTTAATCCTCACTTCAACAACAGGTACCTGCACACGCATTTATCTGCTATCTGTTGTCCTGTCAGGTAGAAACAAATAACAGAGGAACATTTTTAAAGTCTATATTTAAATTTACTGTACTTTTTTAACCATCCCTTTAACCATATCCTTCTTCTCTAATTACTTCCTAGATTATTAATAATACAACTACAAGAAAAAGTCTTTTCAAAGAAGTGCATAGCCTAATTTTTTGGTTTAAATTCCGGAGTTGTGCTTTGGATATAATTGGCAAATGATTACTATAATTCACAGATGCAAATTTTCAGCGTTTTAGGCTCCATATTTCAATTTTAAATGTACTTTAATTACAGTGATAAAAAGCCTGCATATTTCCTTTTAGGACTGAAATCCAAAGAGTTTAGTTTGATAAATGACTACTACATTGTTTCCAGCAATGCCTCCCCATCCCAAACATGAATTATGACCATATGGCTTGCTTCTCCTGACAATGAAGAGGAGTCGGAACGGCTTGGCCCCTCCTCTGAATCATCGAGGAGCTCAGCATCACGAACATGCCAACAGCAGTAGCAAAATAACCCAGCCCACCACCCCACCCTCCTCGCTCTGCTGCCCCCATTCTCTCTCCATCAGCATTCCTGACCCCTCCAATCGCAGGGCTCAGATGCTGCAGTGCCGGGAGCCCCAGCAATGCCCCTCCACTCCACACGGATGCCACTTCCAGTCCTGGCGCACATGGCACAGCCAACAGCCCTGAGCACAAAAGCCATCAAACAACTGCTTAGCCAGCAGCAGTAATGGACGGGATCTGATTACTGTCTTCAGCTGCAAAAATCAAACTGATGTCATATTTTTAATACACAATATAAAAGTTATTATACGAAGCCCCGAGGTCAGATGAATGGCAGGATATAATGGAGCATGCTATTTTGTTGTATTGCAAGTCAAGAGCTTTCAGACGGTACCAGGATCTGTCACCGTGATTCCTGCCCTGCAGTAATAATATGTGTTCAGGGGTGCTACTGAACCGCTGTGCCTTTTTAAACAGTTATGGTAAATGGCCTTTCTTTGTGTAATATATTCTGCTCCAATGACAGAGGAAGGGGAGAACGTTCGTGTTTTGGAAATAAATGCCTTTCCACGGAGCCCTGTCGAACGGATAGACAGGAACATTTACACATTCCTCTTCTAAATTCTCAAAGGTGTACCGATTCATAAAATGGAAGAATACATGATTATGCTCTTGTTGTACATTAACTCGGGCATTCTTTAGCAATGTGAGTGTTTATATGTATGCGTCTGTGCGTGCATGTGTTTTTGTACCTGTGACTGCACTTAGTAGATAGAGAATATCACGGTGTTACCTTAATGGGGTTATCATTACTTCAGTAATAAACTGTCATTTTGATAATTATTAACTGCCACACTGCTGCACCTTTTCCCACACTGTTTCTCATCAAACCTTTTTAATGACAGAGGGTGAATTAATCAAATCTACAGCCTGTTTTACCACGAGCCCACACAGCCCATTGTGTTCTCTGTGTTCAGATCCAGCAGGATAATAACCGCATATCAAAGAGTGAACAGCTATTGGGAGAGTAAATTTTGATCAGGTAAGGTACCAGTTGTCGGGTACGGAAGAGGATGCCCAAAGACACACAGTGGGGACTGCCGTCCATTTGCAATGCTCAGATTGCAAATGAAAGCAAAGCTTACACGCCCCCTGCTGCTACAGAGTGGAAATGTCCACTGTTTCCTTGTGCATTCATGCTTGTCATTTCTCATGACACTCATATGCCAATACTTGCCAATATACCAGGCTTGATATACCATTGATTTGGTGAATTGTTACTGGAGCGGCTGATTTTGAGTGCCTTGCCCAAACACACGCACGCCAGCCCACCAGAGTCACATGCAGCATTCTGACCGTAAGGTCACAGGCTGCCCTCATTGCTAAGGGAGGGGGAAGAGAGACAGAAAGAAAGAGGTAA
This sequence comes from Anguilla rostrata, assembly GCF_018555375.3. Classification (NCBI taxonomy): domain Eukaryota; kingdom Metazoa; phylum Chordata; class Actinopteri; order Anguilliformes; family Anguillidae; genus Anguilla; species Anguilla rostrata. The sequence continues at coordinate 49,455,979 of NC_057934.1, forward strand.
AACAGAGGCCAGGTGCAGCTATCCAATTTAATGTTTAATCAATGTTATTAATTTAGATAACAGTAGCTTCTCTTCCTGGCACAGCAAACAAATTTGGAAAACAGCTTTTCCCCCGTGACATACGCTATGTAACTGTGCCCCTAACCTATCTCCGATGGACGGGAGCTCCACCCTACCTTCGTTGCTGGCTTTATTTCTCTGGTGCTGCTCGGCGTCGTCGAGTGCAGGGACAGACGGACAACACAGAGCCGCAGGAAGGACCACAGCCCATCTCTCACGGAGCGCATGCAGTGACACACAGGGACGTCGGCCAAGTTAACCGCAGCAACGACCATGTGGTTTCTACACAAATACCAATGTGCTTAGTGTTGTGAATCAATATGGGAGACAGCAAGTCTCAGAGCACTTACCCTACATACTGTACTGGAGTAATGCATTTCTGCGGTCTTTGCACATGAAGTTCATTATAAACTACCAGGGAAGCCCTGGGGTAAAACAGTAGTGTGTGAATACAGAAAATATAGACCCGCTCTGCTTTCTCTTGGCAGATGTACATACTGGCAATAAACCCTAAGTGGTCGATAAGATGCAATAAGCCTCTGGCTTTTGTAAGCTAAAGCCTGCTTTATTTTCTTTTAAAACCTATCAGTCATTTTACATCATGAATTAACAAGCAAACTTTTTTTACTCAATAGAATGTCACATTATTGTAGACACATCTTAAACAAACTAAGTTTCATGTAGTTCAGTTGGTACATACTCCCATAACCGCAAGGCCTTCTGTGTCCACTTTTGCTATTATGTCTACAATAAGCAGAGATATATGAGATGAAGGACAGCATTATCGAAGGCTGCATTTCAAATGATGGAAACTGTGTCAAGCGTACTGAAAATGACAAACACAGCCAGAGAGCCTGAGCTGGGCTGTCCTATATGGAAGTGAAAACCAGACAAAAAAGCAAAATGGTGACAATCATATTGGAATAAGTGCAGTTATGATACATCAAGGAGGTCACAGATGTGATGGACCCAAAGGTGTAGAAATGAGGGAGGTGTTATATTACAAGATTGCACAGGGGAGGTAGTAATGGACATATGCTATTATATGTCCATTACTAAATAGTAGGGAAAATTGAGTGATTGCATCCAGTGCTGGTGATACAGGAATAGGCAAAAGCTTGTATGAGAGAGATTAATAATTGAAATGGCCTAAGTATGAATTCAGATCTTTTTCATGCTCCATGTAATTGGAGTAACATGATCACTGCATATAAGAAAGCATTACAGAATACAGTTATTCACGAAGATCAATCCCATGAGGATAAATCAGGTAGCACGTGATGCTTGCTCATAATGTCCCTGGAATGGCTGTAACTGTCCTAGTGCTATGTCACGATTCCACTCCATTATTTAGCAGTTATGACAGAATTAGCCTAAAGATAGAATTTCACTGTATCATTAAAAAGTCCCAATTTAAAAGTCCCAAGCACAGTGATCTTATAATCACTACATTTTGTGTACCACTGAGAGATGCAAAATAAATTGTGTGTTTTTTTCTGGAATTAATACTATCATCTAATTCAGGGAAGAAAGGAAGAGGGTGGGAGGTTACTATTAATTTATGATATCTGGCCAGGTTCCAGGTAAAAGATGTCAATCTCAATGGCTGATCCTCCTCCTCCATGTTAACACACCAAAAATCTAATTCAAGCCAGTAAAAAGTTAATAGGCCAAGGTTGTCACATACATACATCAGGTAAGCATTTGAGATGAGCCTCAAATGCAACCAGGAGTGCATGCCATCGTTCCTTCCTGTGACATGGAAGCCTCCGGAACCAGTCAGTTTGGTATTAGTTCAGGCAACGTGTCAAAAGAGCAGAGCCTCCTTAATATTGCCTGGAACCACACATCATTAAGATTATTCCCTTAAACTTGGTTGAGCATCAACACTATTATGGCTGTGCATAGCTTGAACTGATAAGTGTGAACTAAGTGCAAACCAACTTGAGTCAAACTAAAAAGCCTCAGAACTTTTTATCTGCCTCTACCAAGGTCATGTGACCCAGGGAACCTTCCATTATAATTGCTCTCCCAAAGCTACATGCGGGCTCAGGAGTAAATGTAACAAAGAGCATGTAAATCTAACTGAGACAGCACACCAGGGTACCCAGGTTACAAGCTGGGAGCATTCACTTACTTGTGCATTTTAACAAAAATCAGAATGTATTTAAATTTCACTCAATTAATCTGGGCCTCACAATGTCAGGGATTTATCTATAGAATATTAAATCAGGTTTGCTTGTTTGATCAATGAGGACGGAAAACTTGACCTTAGGACAGAAAGAGCTATTCTCTATGTCACTGGACAGGTGAAAGGTACGTAATGGGGAACGATGCCTGGATTTATATCTAATATAAATATTTAGATGAACCAGAAATGGCACTTCAACATACATTGTGGATAAGTGGTTATAAAACACCATGCCAGTTATCTTCATGAGGATTGCCTCCTAAATTGTGCCTACCAACATCCTGTTATGCTGGTTACGCTCGTGTCCTTGGGGAGTCCTATTCCTTACAGCTGAGAACTACACTGAGTAAAAGGCTGGGAGGAGGCAGACAATTGCCACTTTAATTAAAACTGAATTTATTTGTCATAGACTGCAATCTCTACATATTAACAAGAGGGATGCTTTCAACGCTGCAATTCTTGGGTGATAGTTGGATTGTGCATGTAATTATTTTAACTTTGCAATCCCAGTTCTCAGTAACAATGACAGCACAACCTTGTCATTCTTAACAGAAACGTTCTAGCAGTTTAAAATTCTTCAGTATTGTATCATTTGGTGTTCATTTGATTTTTCAGTCTCCTTGGCAAAAATTGCACATTTTCCTTTGGCTGGAGTTGGAGGTCTGACTGGCCTAGAGTAAAGAACAAGGCACATACAGTATATCAACCTTGCCACCTTCTGTGAAGTCACCCTTATTTGTAAAGGCTAACAGGTGCTAAGCAAGAAAAAGGACAACGGATGCCTTTTCTTACAGTAGAGCTCACCAGGCTTCTGCACATCCTTTACCTCATCCTTCCATCTCCAGGAAACGCATCCCCCGGTGGCAGTTAACAGCAATCAACACCCTGAGAGAGCTGCTAGCAGACTGGTACACAGAAGGGGGTAGGGTGTAAGGGAAAATCCCTGGGCAAAAGAAACACATCTAGCAGGAAGAAAATGATGTGTTTGCTCACTACAGTTAAATGGAAGGGGAAATATCTGAGCTGAAAGGCCATCTAAGGTTCAAGTTCCAAATAAAACCCAAGAAAATAGTTGGCTGCCAACTAATGCAGTTCAAGGTTCAAAACCTGAGAAAACTTTCAGTTGAATACACATTTACAAGCATTTCCTCATAACATATTCCAGTGTTATGGTGGAACAGCCAGAGATCAACCAAGAATCACAGCACCAAGAGATTTCAACCTACACGACAGTAAGGACAAAAATGTGCAAATTCCTAATTAAATTTTAAATGATTACCTAAACATTGAATGAGGTAATTGCCTTGTGCAGTCATGCACCATCTGTTCTGACAGAAAAGGCGAAGGGTTTGAGGGTCTTGAATCAGTTTTAACTAAGCATGTCTCGGAGGGAGTGATTGGTGACAGGCCCTTCCCACGGTCTACTTCCTCTCTGCCTTCTAGACTTCCTGCCGTGACAGGCATGCATATACCAGATTCTCTGGCAGAGCACAGCATTCAGCGAGCAAAGTTAATGTACATGAAATTCACAATCCCCCCATGGCCCATCAAATAGCCTCCCCAACCTTATCCCTGGAAAGAGCTTAATTATAGAATGCTGTTGTTTTGTCATTATTTCTGATTAAATGTGTGTGGGTTTGCAACTGCAATTTCAATTAAATCACATTCACCCAGTATAAACTGTTACCTAGCTTATCACAGCATGCAATTATTACAGAGCTTGGGGCAAAGGCAATTGCTTTGATATTTATATTTTAAGAGTGAAAATTAAATTTTAAGTACTCATTATCCCCATTTGGTGGCCAGCACTTGTAACCGCATATTCATGCTATCAGATCCAAACACTTCATCCAGTAGGTACTCTAACCCGCTCATCATACCACAGCACCAAGCCAGGAACTACAGCAATGGATCACTGCACATGACCAGCAAAATTAAACCTCTCTGCTACATGTCCTGCACACCAATTGCAAAAAAAAATGTTATCCAATTTAACACAGGGTAGAAGAGCCCCCAAATTCTGACCTGATAATGAGGCCCCACTGAGTTCATTTCTATTCATTTTACCCGTCACATTTACACTGCCCTAATTACCAGCAGGCACTACAACATCTTTCCACTTCTACAGTAATAAATCCAAAGTTGTTCAATTTTTCTACATACACACATCATTTGAAAAGAAATTCTTGGAAGGTTTGTAGCAATTTTCTCAGCGTAATTATTGTAGATTTTTTTATTTCATAGAAATTGGTTAGTCTTAATTCAATGAACATATTCTACGACTGAAATTAGGATTTACGTTATGGCAGTTCAATTTTTGCACCTTGAAAATCTCATGTTATTTTGTGTGGAAAGTTGCATTTTCCAACGTGCGTTCAATGGAAGCAAGACTTCATGCATCTTTGTAGACTAAGAAATTAAGGCAAGTATAAAGTTTATTTTTAGATTCTAAAGGGGGCGAGGGGACCTGGCGAGATATGCTGAATTAATAGTCTTGCTAGCTCAGCAGAGTTGTTTTTGGCCACTGAACCCAATGCCTACTTTCAAAGCAAACTACTACACAAAGCATTTCCTGTCCAACTTAGTGACATCAAATTGACTTGAAAGATTCTGCATATTTAATGCATCTGAATTTGCATTTACTTTTCCTAGGCACCAAGACAATAAAGCAGCCCTGAAGATATTTGATGCAGAGTACAATGCATGCCCCCTGCTTCTGGAATGACTGTATTACTTATCTAATTACATTGCATTAGACTCAGGTAACTGTCCATGAAAATGTATGGAATAGAAACTGCATCATGTTGCACTTACAGCAAGGAAAACATGTTAGTTCTTTTGATTGTGTCATGTGATATCATCCAGTGCATTCTCTGTTAATCCGGAGTATTAATTGGTGCTTTAAATGTGAACAAAATGCACTGAAATGCACACCTTTTCTCCAGCATCTTAATTTGACATCAAGTGAAGCCAACAAGGTTGTAAAATATCCCGAACACCCTTATAAACAAAGAAATCCCATTTAGTGTTCACTGACCGTCTACCTGTAAACTGAGAATTCAAGTAGTGTTGAGGCACAAGTTAATGTTGAGAGTTTGTTAGAGGACCACCATTACGTGCGTCATTAACACAAATATGGGTACCACACAAAGGCATAATCATGGTTTTAGGTTGTTTGGATTGAAGAGCCAGCTCTTACGGGGGAAAGAACATAACGTATTACCCAAGAAACGGTCCACTGGAATTTGTTTTATTTGCAAGACTGTACACATTTAGAAAAAGAATCCAAGGATTTTGCCTCCTGTGTGTTTCCGTCTGGCTTCTTCATGGTCCATGATGCCAGCTGAGGTGGTCATCACAATGTACCTGCAGAAACAGACACACAGGCCAAGCATGAGTACAACGACACAGCCTCATCTTTACAATCACATTGTACCAGTCTGCCCAGTTTAAAAAGACCCAGAGTCACAAACAACCTCAGGATTCCATTAAGAAAAAAAACCCTCACAAAAACATAATTCAATCAAGAATTCAAAACGATTAATTTAAAAAGCATTGCAGCTCTACAATCCAAAGCAGAGCTGCAATGCTAACAATGTTAACTCCTCAGCTACACATACCAATCATTGATTCCTTCGCAGGGTTAATAAACTCAATCTTTTCCCTCAAAATGTTTCTTCCCTCATGATTCTTCATTTGTAGATAATTTATTCACAATTCATTGTTATCTCCTACGGGTTGTTTGTTTTGAGCAGAGATGCAGAAATCTTGTAATTGGAAAAGATCCTCATCCTGATCCCACCAGACCATTATAAAGTTATGCTTTCACACAGATCAGTTTTCTACTGAAATATGAAGGAAAGTGTGATTGTGGAAAATAAAAAATACAACGTCATAAACCATCACAGTAAATTACAGGCAAAAGATGGGTGTTAACACACAAATAACAAAGCAAACAGAAACCAGCACGACACGCGACATTTCATTTTTAGCAACTGTTGTTACAGGAAACCCATAATAAAGTATATTTACACATTTCCATATTCAAATTCCCTAGCTTTGAGTCTGATTTAATGGTACAGTAATAGCTACCAAACTAATTATACAGAAAGGTACATGGCAAGCAATGCATCTACGCTATTTGAAGCAGCAGAAAACATTAGGTTAGCATGTCATTGATAAGTGCTGTGCAATACATCTAATAAATAATTTGAGATTCTGCTCGTTCTCAATTTAAAATCAATTGTATTCTATTCCGCCCTGGTGCTATTATTAGAGAGCGGAGGAGCGGTTCAATGCAAGGACATTCATTTGCGTTTCTCCTGCGTATCAGTAGTCCCAGTGCAGCTAATACATGAGGGAGAGAGGAGCCAGTAAAGAGGGAGGGAAAGGGAAACTTCAGAGGAGCACCACATGAGCATCCTACTGAACCAAGACAGAAAAAAACAATAAATAATCCCAAAAAAGCACTGGTGTCCGTTTTAATAATCAGTGTGCTATAATCATTTTCATAATCAGCATATATTCATAGTCACTGTCATTTAAATTGAAGCTTTTCATAAAAATAAAACTGAAACTCAATTGTACAAGTTGCCTGTCCAACTCCTCTGCAACCACACCACAAGCCATGTATACTTCCTGCACTCAGAATAAGAGTTGCCTCTGGGGTAGTAATATGAATAATATAACCCCAATTAAGTTTAATTCTCCAATCCACATTATAAAAACACCTTCACTTTTATTGTACCCCTTTTTATCATAAAACGGAATGTCCTGTGTACCAAGCATAGAATTTTTCCTTTTGGTTCCTCAGCAGGCAAAATGCCAAAAAGTTCCAAAAACATTTCACAGGCTGTATTCTCAAATTAACTCTGACGGGCAGCATAAGAAAAGCAGACGCTGGCATCATTCTGACTAAAACAACTGAAGTTTCCTGATAACAAAAATGCTAATGTTTTGATACATGAATTCACCATCCATAGGCAAATGTGCACACAGCCCATGCACGAGTAAAGGATGCTTTGCCTGATGCAAGTTGAAGGGTAACAACTGCATTTTTTCTGATCAATTCACCCATTCCAGATTTTAAGAACGAATTAAGGAGGACATTCAGATGATTTTTAATTACTATGTGCGGTTGTCAATGACATGCATTCGCACTTGAAACTTCAACACAGCCCAGTTTCTGACAAGACACTTCTAAACAATTATTTAGAATCAGAATCAGAATCAGGTTTATTGCCAAGTAGGTTTTCACGTACAAGGAATTTGTTTTGGTCTGGTGGTGCATAACAGTGAACATAAAATAAAATAAACAACAACATGCAGGGACTGTATGTGGGCAGGTTTAAAATGAAGACTCATCCGGATAAGCCAGAGTCCTTATTGTGCATTATTTTAAACTGTCACTACAAACACTCAAGAGGCAATAATCACACCGCAAACGCTCACCCGAACTGTCGAGAAGGCAAGAGGTTGTTCTGCCACTTCTCCAAATCCTTAAGCTGCAGGTCGAATCGGGGGCTGATGACACCACACTGCCAAAAGATGACAGAAGATGCTGGTCAGGTAAATTAAGCCTTGAGGTAATGCATATGTTGACCACGGTGCATAACACCGAAAGATTACCTTGTTCAGCCTGCCTGTGAGATTAACAACTATTTTTCCAGCTCTGTGATCGTCGATAATCTCGAACTCGCCAATGTAGCCTGGAGAAACGGAGAAAATCCATAATGCATCAACACAGTTAACTGACAGAGAGAAACAAGGACACATCAGTGCACATAATGATAATGCTACAGGAGAAAATCATTGCTTATGAATTTTTATTTGGAATTCATGAGAAATAAAAGAAAGGTGAGTTAAAAGGAAGTATGTGATAAAGACATGAGCAAAGTACATTCGGTACAGACTATGCTGCCATGCAGTTCCATGATACATGGCTACAACTCCACTCACCGTGCTTCATCATGACGGTAAGGAAGCGCACAATGACTTTGGAGCACGGCCGGATCAGCACCTGGCGTTTCCCACGTTTCTCCGCATTGTTGATGCTTTTGAGTGCATCGGCGAGAACGTTCATGCGAACCATGATGCCTGGAAGGTTTCAACAGCAAGACGTCAGTGTACCACCTTTTAAACATCTTCAATTTTAAAGTAGCCCCTGAAAACAACTTGGGCTTTTCATTGAAAGTTCAATAAATCATGTATGAGCCACATTATTTCCTGAGCACATAATGGGTCGAGCAAATCATTGCATTCAAATCAAAAACGTTTGCTGTTACAAAAGACGGAATGAAGGGCCTGAGATGCTGTAGTACAACACACAGCAGTACAACCAAGAAAGACACGGGGTAATATTTCAAAAATTGCCCTGTAACACAATCTCACACTTCTACAATATTCAACTGATGGTGCATTGAGTAATAACGACAGTTTCAACAATGTCGATAATGCTTTAATAATACGTATCGTTGACCAAGTTTCTATGAACAGATAGATGCTAGTGGCTACCTGAGTTAACTTTGAAAAGGTAAAGTCCCAGGCATGCCACTGTCTAGCTACCTTAGTACTGTTGACTACATAGCGAGCAATGACCCTAACTTAACAACACACCTTTGTCGGGATACACTGGGAAGATCAATTCATTAGGAACAAACACTTGGATCTCAATGATATAATGTAACGCGTTAGATGAATAACGTTACTCGTTGGTAAAGTTAGCTACACAAACAACTACCTATCACACCACTTTTCCAATATTTCAGAGTAGCCACAGCGCTAAAACTGGAATGACTAAAACCGAAATTTTCCTAAAAACGTATTATTTTGGAACTTTAAAGAAAAATGCTTCTGCACCGGTGACTGAAACCAAGCCACGAGTTTAACATATTGCTAACTGAAGTCGATACAGAGGCTAGAGAGACCACACATTTCGGGACATAATAACATTAAAGAGTCCATCCCGTCAAATGATGATTTCACCATTAAGTGTCTCTGTTGTTCAGTGTTCAACTTTAGGGACATGCAGTCTGGTTAAGGCTCAGATGGCTTTGATTTCAACAGGATTAATAAAAACAACTATATTCATCAGCCTTACCAGTTCTGCAATATGGCGGAAAGAGGAAGGAGCTTCACCTCGCGATGCATTTTGGGGAAATGTTATTCCCATGCGCAGTTCTCACGACAGTAGACGGTTTGTAAAGCGCTCTGAGAACGACTGACTCCCTAATGCAATATTTCTAAAACATTTCTCTTTTTTCCTAATAATTTTACATTTCTTAACCTTTTGCAGAGCAAAGCCGTTGTATAGGGTTCCTAACTACATAGTATATATCATGTCCAAATATGGAAAGAGAGCGCATTATTAAGTGCAACAAATTTTCTGGTTTTTATAGTCAGTATGCGAATGTTATATTTTTTCATGCGGATTTATATGAGCAGTGATAGAGCAAATTAGAGCACATATAACGTCCGTAACTTGGCGCCAATTAAAACAATTTTATATACATTGAAACCGCATATTAGAAATCCCATGCACTTTACACTATTCATACAACATTACATTCATTATTAAGGCGCTCTTAGTAAGCGCGACTTATAATATAGGAAGTGGATTTAATTCCACAATCTAAATTAGGCTGAATATTAAATACATGCTAATGTATTGTTAAAACATTGAAGGACCGGAACAAAAGTGTTACGGTGTTCATACACTAGGTGTCAGTGTGAGATAACATTTCTATTTGTTTTATTTAACAATTTTCTTTATTTACATGGCAAAAATAAAAATTCAACGCACATTTTATCAAGTTGCATCCAAAACCTTCATAATTCATACTTTCCTTCCAATATATTTTATAAACTGACATAATGCCATAACGTCTGTGCTCACACTAGTCAAAAGTGACATGGACCCAATGAGAGTTCGCCATTTCCTACCGGAGCTGATGTGGTCCAAAGATATTCATAAAGATATTTTACGAAACCATCGCATAGTAGTATACTGTACAATACCATAACTGGCCGATAGGTGGGAATGATTACCAAATATACAAAGTAATCGAGATTAAACTTTAGCATTAGTTACAGTATAGTTATTTGCTACATCAGAGTCAACCTCCTCCCCATTGGCAGTACACAGTTGTAAACACATTGCTACAGTAACTTACCCCTTACATTTGCAGTACAGGACCAAAACCTTCACTCCATATTATTCTGAAAAGGCTACACCCTTTTAATTCACTTCCCAACTATTGAACATAAGAATGTTATTACGAAAACATCTTTACTTTGGTCATCCTTTGCTAAAGTAAAGAATAACAGGGTGTTAGCCTACTTTTGGACTCCCTTGGTTGGTCATTTAGGCAGACAGGCCTTTTAAAACACTTTCGTGGTTAGCGATTTTTGTCTAGCATGGTTTTCATACACCAAGTCAATGTGAAATTCATGAGCAATCAGACTGACTGGTTAATATTTTTTTTTTTAAAGAGAATGAAAGCAATACATAGTCCTCAGCAAACACACAAGACAAGTACTTGTTTGTTGTACAGGACCCTCGTTAGGATCAGCATCACATCCTCATAATCCTCCCACTGCAAGCCAAGTTAATGCTTCCACTGAGACCGTGTGTGAAACAAATATTTAAATGGGAAACATTACACACATGTAATTTTCTGTAATACACGGTAGCAATGCCAGTCTTCACATTGTCAATGTAACTGGTATTCCAGTTGTCTTTTTATATATAAATACAAAAATAACAGCCATTTTCTCAGAACAACTTTATTAATTATTCAAACCATGAAAGAAAAGGAACAAATTAAATGGGAGGTCAGGGGAAACCCAAAACTGAGGAATACACACAGATTCACACTGAAAGAGCAGAGGACAGGTATTTACAGAGGCCATATGAGCCAATCGGAGAGACGCTGGAGTAGAAACATCAGTAGGATCTAGATCTAAATGAACAGAATCCAGCTTTCTGTCAGAACAGCAGGTTTGTAATACTTGTCAACATGGGACACACAGTGCCTGAGAAAAATGTCTTTTTCTTGTTCAGTCCAGTTTTTGCCAACAATCCCAGTGTAATGTTAACAAGAGAAGAGACAACGAAAATAAACAGCACTGGTTGATGGGAAAGTTTCAAACATCACTGAAATGTAAAGACTAAACAGCACAACCCATTCCTTTAGAAAATCTGCACATGCTAATCTACATGTCTCTTGATGTAATGGAGCCTGCATGTGGATTGTATAGAGGAATACCTTACTACTCTTCATAAATTACTAATCGGATTTCTCTCTATATTCAACATTTGGAATGTACCGAAAGCTATAAAAGTGCTCTTCCGCATTAAAGCTGCTGCAGCAAGGGGATCATAGTATGTTCAGTGTGTGTATGCAAATGTGCGAGGCTGTATAAATAGTGACTACCTAAGAAAACAGGATGTCCAGGGGAACGAGAGAAAAAAAGGACCCCAACTATGACGAATGATTGCATGTGAATATTCATGTGGTGCCCATACACCTGAAGATTCTGTGCCTGGGAGCTTGTGCACCGGCGTCCTCGGGTTCTAGCAGGGATTTAAAGGGGATGCAGATTGTTCTCGCCTTCTCCTCGCTCTCACTCGTTCTTCTTCTCCTTCTGTTTGAGCAGTTTGTTGATCTCCCTCTTGGCCATGCCAGCATACTTGCTGATGATGCCATGCTGGTTTAGGCCAGGGAGAAGCAGGAGGAAAGTCACTGAAAACACAGACGTCAGTCAGGCAGGAAGTGCCCAGAGAGAAAGTACTCAAAACCAAAGCGCAGTCACAAGAGCTTGCTTACGCTTCGGTACTTTTTCCAAACAGTAGTTTTTGGAATTAAACCTATAAAAGTATGTTCTGTCCATTTGATTTGAAGATCACAAAAACCGATTTCCTACTTAATCTCTTCAAAAATGAGGAAGGAAAGAATATGACGCTGAAGTCAGAAAACTGCGTTACAGCAGCTGCAGATATTTTTGGACTGCGGTGCTGGCCTCGTTTCCTGTGCCAAATTGACTGGCCTGTTTTAAGCACTACATTGTGACCATCTCATCGCATGTAATATATATATGCATGAGCTGTGAAGGTTGCAGGGAAGAGAAGTTGTTGAGTATATGACACTGGACTGACAAAATTAATTTTGAACCATAAAGCTGAAACTTTAACAATATTAACTTTGTTCAATGGAGAAAGCTGACAGCAAGAAAAAATCACATGCAAGGCATTTATTTATTACTAAATCAAGTACTTCAGTTTTGTGATTGCTACAATACATGTACAAAGTATAATGCTAATAGCAACATCTAAAAAGTGGTTTACATTATATGGTGGTAAAACTGAGTACAGGCTTCGAGCTAGTAGCAGGCCCAAAGTGCACAATAAACACTTTACTCACCAATCAGGTAGGTCAGCAACAGGTTATGGACTTGCTGCCCAATCCAGGCGAACACCACCAGACTGCTGATCACAGACATGAAGTACTAAAGGGGAAGCATAAAGCAAATACACAATCAATCAAGTCACAGGTCACAACAGCGAGCATTAATGAGTTAAATCACAGTGTCAGCTGACAGTTTGCGCATCAGCCTCGATAACAACTAGCACTACAGGCAATCAGAGTTCCTTTCATGCAGAACAGTGGCACTTTTGTTGCATGCTGATACGGGGAGAGTAAAGGGAGTCTTGTTGAATCCTTCCATAAAATTAATTAGGACTCACCAGAGGGCTTTAAAGCATTACTGCCCCAGGAACACAACATTTAAACATCACGCCATTTATGTCATTTTCCCATTAGATGAATGCTATAGCCAACATCAGTTAGGTGCATAGTGCTATAGTATATCTGACTGTACAGATTGGGTTATTTGCGTCACCTCTTCTGCCGCCGAGCTCATTTGTATGCCTATCAGCTGCTGCCTCTATCATCAGTCATTTGTCCCTTTAGTAGGCATGGCAGATGCAGGCTGATTAGACCAGATTTTCACTTCACAAATCCCTCCTTTGTGTCTCTTCACTCTTACAGTGTACCGGATATGACTCCCATTAAAATTTGTGTGGCACATAAGGTCTTCCCTGTTAGTTCTCTGCAGTGTTTTCTTTTAATGGTCAACACATCATAGAATCCTGGGTCAATCTAAAGTAGTATGATGCTGCACTTACATTAAGCATATGTATTTTAATAGTGATGCAAGGTAGTGTTGCATTTACTAATTAAGATCTGTAACCACATGAGCACGAAGTTAATATTGCTCCCAGACTGTAGGCCAATGCTCAGTTCAGTTCACATTCATTTCATTAACATGTATGAATTTATTCAGCACTGTAATAATCATCATAATAATGGACTGCATTTATATAGCACTTTTGAAGATTTCAAAGTGCCTCAAAGAGGACAAAGTCACTTCAACCACCACCAATGTGTTACACCCACCTATGTGATGGACAGCAACCATTTTGTACCAAAATTCTGACCACACATTAGCTTAGGTGGAGAGGGAGAAAATGATTGAGCCAACAAAACCAGGGGGTAATGATGATCAGATGGATGGCCAGACTGAGAAGGCCACTCTATGCAATAAGTGCCACAAGATCTTTAATGACCACAGTGAGTCAGTGTAACGTCTCATCCTAAAGACAATCTCCTACAGCACAGTGTCCCCATGCTTGCACTGGAACAGCTGTATTACTACCCATTCTGCAATCAAGTTCTTGCTGTTCCTGTGGCACTCATTTTAGTATACTGTAGGATTAAATATGAGATCATGGTTATTCAGGATGCGCATGATTTTGATTTAGAAATTACCATTCAGCTTTAAATTATCACATTCAGTAGCCATTCTAAAAGCTGGTTTATGTTCAGCATTACTCAACTAAAATATTTAAATACGGATTTAAATGCACATCACCGTGTTCAGTCCCCAGTCATAAAAATTACCATTTTGGGTTTCTCCTCCTTGAGGGCAAAGATGCGCTTCCACCAGCCCACGGCTCGGCGCCGGGTCTTCGCCATGTTCCCACAGATCTCATGGAAGCGCTGCTGCTGCTCAGTGGTCCTGCAAGGAAACACACAGCCCGTGCTCACACACGCATGCACACACACACACATAGACACACCAGCACACTCCAGAGACCACGGCGCCTCCCAGCCCTCAGGAACAGCAGTCGAAGTCCCACCCACAATTTTCTCTGGTACACCCGTGATTGCAGCTCTGGCGCTACTACTGATGTGGACACAACAGTCCCGGCTGATGAGCTCAGCTAATCACACGGAGCGGTTCACACCGCAAGTTTCCCAGCCTCCCACAGCAGTGTGTCCATGCGCAAATGAAATCCAGGCCTAGGGGGGCAGACAGCTGCTGACCAGCTATAATGGGGCCAGACACAGGACACAGAGCATCAACTGCACCTAGACCAACGCTGCTGGGATTTAAAGCTACTGCGGCCAAAAGGAGAAATGGCCATCCTGAAAGCATGAACAAAAAACTGCTCAGTTCCTACTTATGATGTAAATAACAAGTAACCTTTGCAAAAAAGGATCAAGGACACCCGTGCCCGTGCAACAAAGGCTGCAGTTGTCCTCTGCGCCAGTGTCACTGTGAAACCCAGTTGGAATGTGACAGTCGGTGAGGCAGAACAGCCCCAGCGAGGGCCAGGCATTGATGAGCCAGGCCGAGGCGCGATAACGCTGGGCTGACAGTGATAAGAGCCCGGTTACTGCTGTCTTGGCAAGGAAGGCTTGGACCCTGAGCTGTGACTCATGCACTTGGAAACATGGGGGCCTGGAAACTGTTACTGATTTACCACAGCCCGTACCAGTCACTGACTGTCGGAGAGCCACGGCTCCCCAAAGGTGTCAAAGATGATGGCTGGTACATTTAGATGAAAGTTGCATACTTAACCAAACCGATATCTGTGTTTTAAAAAACAAGAGCAAGACGAGGGTAAAAGTGGACATTAGTGAAAGTCAAAGTCAATGGCTGGGGAATGAACAGAAAGGCCCTGTCCTATTCACCAGCCTGGTCTCTAGCGGCTCAGGTCCGCAGATACTGTACAACTCACCACTTGCTGGAGCTGAAGATTTTGGGGGCAAGGATGGGCACCGAGTAGTCAGCCAGACAAAGGAACATCACACAGCAGGAAACTCCAGTGAGTACTGACGGGTCCAGGAAATACACCATCCTGCCAGGGGAGAGAAATGTCCAAATGCTGAGAAACAGTCAGGACACAGCCCATCATCAATCAACACATGCAGGTTACTTGCACAGCCATTCCTCATCAGGGAGTTATGGAATTTGTGTTGTAACATAACTGCGTTAAAACAAAACTGAACTGCGTTAAATATTAAAATGGCAGACTGGAAATGTCATAAAAACATTCCAACCCCATGCACACAGGTATGTTTTTATTCTGGTTCACTTAAAAATACGGCAACGGGACGAGCCAAGCTCCCAAGGAGGTAATTATAGAACATGGGTGCCAGATTTCTGGGTCTGGACAGCAATGGGACACCTTAGCAGGATCACAAAAGTACAGGCCAGAATGCACAATGTGTCTCTCCTTATTTACTTAGGCCATTCCATCATTCTACCAGTTACATTGGTTGAGAATGTATTCTTTTACAACAACCTCAATTTCACCAACAATTTCTAGGTATACATATTTGCCGAAGGAATTATTTAGCATCTGTTTAATAGTTCACTCTGTACTCACAGAAGCCAAGCAGGCCGCAACGTGCATGATGCAGCTTGTCAAGCAGTGCTGCTTCTGCCTTGTTTACCAGAATCACTCGTCCCAATGTGAAAAGGACGGGCAGACGATGTGCTTCTACAGTCACTCAAATGTGTTGTCATATGCCTTACAATCAATCAACTTTTACAACAATCAGAACAGAGTTCAAAGAGGAAAGCCAACCTTCAGCTTTATTTCCATATCCTATCCAGTGTGCCATTTTGGCGGTAGAGGTATGTTATGACTTAACACCTCAGTGTCCCTGAGGTAGGAGATTGTGAGTGTTGGCCCAGTTTGTTGGGGGTGGCTGGATAAGCCTCAGAGAAGAACGGGCGAGGCAGTGGTCTGCTGACTCACGTGAAGAGCAGGGTTGTTGCCCCTATCAAGGCACCAGGAAACCAGGGCTTCTGCCAGTGTAAGACCTGGTCCGCTGCCAGCATCACCTCTCCCCATCCCTGCAGCTGCTCCTCAAGTTGGGCAGTCTCCCTAGCCTGTGG
This sequence comes from Anguilla rostrata, assembly GCF_018555375.3. Taxonomy (NCBI): domain Eukaryota; kingdom Metazoa; phylum Chordata; class Actinopteri; order Anguilliformes; family Anguillidae; genus Anguilla; species Anguilla rostrata. The sequence continues at coordinate 49,472,480 of NC_057934.1, forward strand.
GAAGCAAGGCAGCAGTCTGTATAAAAGCCATCAGCAGAAACCTTTCCTCCTGGCACACCTTTATATAAAACGGGATGATGGCAAAAATGTAGCCTCGAGGAGGGAGGAGGGAGAGGAGGTGGGTGGTGTGTGTGTGTGTGTATAAATAAATAAATAAATAAATAAATAAATAAATAAATCAGACTGATGGAAGAGGGATTGGCCGTATTCTTTATGATCAACTTTCGCATATTTTAACAGATAATGGTCCATCGCAAATAAGGGAAAAAATGTACACTGCTGTGTGTACATAATGCAGGAACCCGTCCCAACGCCAACAACAGAATAATGTTGCACAGGCAATCAGAAAAAAAAAATCATGCGGAAACTTCAAAGATAGCGTCCTGAACAGCGATTATACACAACTTCACGTGTTAGTTTCTGCTATTAGCAGACAAAACTAGTCGATAATAACAGCGGAAAACTGTCGCTATTGACACACTTACTTACAAATTATACTGGAAAAGGACGCCTCTTTGTCCGAGGAAGCTATTGCTTATTCTCCACCACTGTACCTTTTTCCGGACGAGTGGTCTGCCACACCTGCAATACCCCTAGTTCCTGCGACTGCGTCCATAAAACCAAGTTAACCAAACACCGCGCCATTCAGTTAGTCCAGTACAACCAAGGACTGTCGTTAGCTTGCTGGACAGCAGCACACAACACTGGTTAGCGGATAATACCGAATTCTGTTAACAACGCGAGTGTCAATTACACAATATTTTTTCTAAGGGGGGCCGGGCATGCCAAAGACTGTATAAACACAGCAGTGCACACAGAAAACATTTTTTTAAATACTGTAGCTTAATGAATATGTAGGCTACACCACAGTTAACGAAATAGAAGAGTAACGTTACACAAACCAGTGAACTTACAAGAAACTTCAGAGACAAGTATCGTAATCCACAAATAGACACTTAATCATGTTATTGTAACGTTAGTAATGTAATAGTTAAGCCTGGCACAAACCAGATATCAGTCCTGTCACTTGGTAAAGTAGAGCTAGTTCTAATTATTCTAAACAAACAAACCAACCAACTCTGCGATAAAAGCCTGCGATAAAAGCCTGATCAAACTACAAGACAACATGTTCACTAGCTAGCGCATCTGACAGGACTAAGAAAATTTGCAAAGTCACATATTGGTGCTTTACTAAGTTCACATGGCAGTGAGTACACAGGCGTGTGCTTTCCACATGGTTTGTTAAAAGCGATAAGACATCTCACAGAGGATATGAAATAAACAGAAATGTTGATCACAAGCCGTCGAAAGGAACGTTTGCCTGTGCTATTTAGCTAACTTATAGTGTAAGCAGATTTTTGCTAAAGATACAAGACACATCTGAACGTTCTGATATTAGCTAACGTTAACTCAGCTTGTAAACAAGCATATGCTAGCTAGCTAGCTGTTAACTAAACATTATGAACCAGATACTATATTATACGCAAAGTACCTACCAACATGTTTGCGCTTTTGTTATCGCCGTCTGCCATTCTTGTTTGTTCGGGCTTTGACCTATTTTAACTAGCTAGCAAGCTCACAGCTAGCTAACACGACAAGACAGTCGAAAGAAATATCAGTGGATATGCCCAAGCTCGTTTCCCTCTCTTCTCTTGCCACATTCGTAAATGTTTAATCAGAAGATTTAAAGCGCACTTGTGGGACTTGTAGTCGTATATGGAAAAACAACGCAACAAAAAGAAATTCAAGACGGACACATAAAAACTACAATTCCCGTGGTTCCCTTCGTGAAAACGATAGTTTCGTATTAAACTAGGCTAGTGAGCAATCTAACGGCTAACGGCAATGTCAAATGGCCTACAGTTTGTCTCCAAAAATAGCTTCATTTTTTCTGCAAAATTGTGATATGACGTTTGCAAAATAAATTTAAAAAACTAAAATTGCTACTAAAATTGTAAGTCAACTAGTTATAAGCGGTATGCATGTAGCTAGATGGTTCATACGCTGAGGGACACATTAATTATAATTGGAGACCTATACATAGGTTGGGAACGTCAGTAATGTAGTAATGCTGGTGTCTGTGCACGTGCTGTTGATAACAATTGGATAATTATGGTATGCATGAAAAGGTATGTATAACATAATATATACTCTATCACTCAGTGTCTGTAATTCTGCTGAATATACCACTTTTCCATATTAGTCAAACAACCCATGCATGGTTTATGGAGTCAGAAAACACAACATCAGGCATCATTCCATAATTTCCCATAAATTGTGTATTGGATTAAAATTTGGTGAGAAGGCCATGAGGTAATTATACTCTACAAGTCATTGCACATGCTCTATAGATGAGAGGAATTGTCATCTTTACAGCCATGCTAACCTAATGATGTAATATGGAGGGAAGATGATTAATCAGCATAATTACTGTGCCTTGAAGGATGCACAGAAATCCAAACCAGGAAAAGATGCTTCACACCATCTTTGGAATCATCCCTTCACTGAGGGAACAATGCTTTTTTGCCACTTCCCATGTATGAATGGTGTTATGTTGCATGGTACTGTAAGCAATGTTAGTGGGTAGCAGTTTTGAAATAGTATAGTAAGGCTTAAAAAGGCATTTCATTATATGGTACTGGTAAACAGGGATGCATAGTAAGGTTAATGCAAATTGGATGCTGAAGGAAGGGTTTTATACCTTTTTACACTGAAAAGGTACTCAAAAACAAGCGCTTTCCTTCCAGTTATGCACGTCATAAATTTATTTTATTTAAAATATAGAATGTGTGTGTTAATGCACATTACATTAAGTCACAAGCCTTTACTGACATGCATGTTCATTTAGGAAAACCAAAACTATTCTTGGGGAAGATGAAATCATACATAACCTATGAAAAAATGAAAAATCACTAATTTCCTTTATCAGCTGGTCATCACAGAGCAAGAATTCCACATCCGTTTTTGCTAAAATAGTAGGAATTTAAAGCACAAAAATGTCACCTAAATAAGTGCAACTGACTACAATGCCAAATAATCCTGCTCTCACGGTGCTCAGGTGTTAAATGCATTTGAAGATGGCAACATTTAAATGAATGTTCTTTTTAGTTCCCCTTCATGTGTCCCTTGTAAGTTTCCAGTACTAATATGGGCAATTCTGCTTTATTTTACATGCAGACTTTGTATGCCAATTGCATTCCAAGACCACACATTTGTACATTAGGCAACGTAGAACTCAGTATTTTCTTAATCATAAAGCATGCTGTAACTGAGACGTTCTTCAAAATACATCTGAACCAGAGAATTTTACTGGTTGGTTTTCCTCACTTGTATGCCATCACAAAAATACACAAATCTGTGGCACAAAATAGTCTATTTGTGCGCTTGTTTTTGGGTATTTGTTTAGATCTTGATCTTACTCCCAGAGTAGGTCCAAAGCAATGTGCATTTTTAATTTCTTACTACATGGAGGTCACATTTTTACTTATTTGGAAAGCCAAATTAATTATGTAGGCTGGCCTCTTTGCTGAGATGTACATCATTTTGTGATTCTAGTGCACACACCCTCTTGAAGCATGTGCTGGTAGACAGACACAGATCCTTTTCACCATGCAGCCTACCGGCTGAGCTGACAGGCTACACTTCAAACAGATGTCAGAGACTGCAGGCTCCTGTATGACCTGAACAGTCACTCTTACACGATGAAAGGGGAAATAAATAACCTACTGAGTGAAACCCTCCCTCCCTGTTTGGCACTATGGTAAATTAAGTAGTGCCAACCAAGTGTGTAACTGATTTGATGGTTTTGCCAGAACACGCTAGTACCCACCAGTTCTGCAAGTTATCGCACAGAAAATGGGTGTCTGAAAAGCTGGACACGAACGAGAAGACATTTCCACAGCCAAGTGCTCAGAGAATGTACAATACAGTTGCAGGAATGGACATAAAAGTTCACCATTTTAACCAACCAACTTTCCAAAGAAAATGAATGAACCACCCACAAAAAAGAAACCAAAGGTGAAAAAATACCATTTAAATCCCAATTTATTCTGAATCAAACAAAATTTAATAAAATCTTTTAATAACAGTTTTCACCATCACCAAAGCATTACTTTATATAATTCACTTATTAATTTTCTCCCACTAAAAATGTAAAACTAGAGGGGGACCTAGATTAGTAAAACTCAGGCAAAACAGGGAATATTATATAACAGGAATGGCACATCCCTTCTCTGGCAAGTCAAATAGGGATGATCTAAGTGATTTTAAAAAGCATGGAAAAAGAAAGTCTCTACAATGCAGAAAATCAGATGCAAATCAAGGAAACATACCAAAAAGCAATTAGCTCGTTTTAGTCCAATTTTAAATTCACATAATTTTTATCACTGTTCAGAATACCCACACAAACTGAAGCTGACAGCCACCAATCGATCCAAAACAATGTCAACCGACAGTGGATCCCATGTACTGAAGCACTTTATACATAGTGCTAGAACGCTCAAACAAGATGACGGCGAATTCTCCAAAATAACAAAAACAAAAACATTTCCGCTCGAGACCTTTTCAGAAAGTGAAATGACTTAACTGCGAGATGCGTGGAGTACTTTTTTTTTAGCATTGAGTGCAAGGGTTAACTTTATTTCCAATAAATGTTTGAGACTGAAAAGAAAGTGAATTAAATACACTTTCTGGAAAAAAATAGAATAAACCTCTTGTGATCTCGACTTGAGCCACAAGGCTTTGAATGGAGTTCACTGAGGCTCCTGATTCTCCAGCCACTCAGCCCTCAACACCCGCCAACACACGCGCCGGCGCCGCCGCTGGACAGTTAGAGCTGCCGGGTCGTCATAAAGGACAGAACGCCAAGAGGCCCTCCGCAGCCCCGAGCTCCGTCTCCCCTCTCGACGCTCGAGTGTGTTCCAGGAGCGTGCGTCAGGACTGAGGGACTGGGCATCCATCTCTCCGCTCTCAGGGTGGGAGGAAAAAGAGGCGGGCGGCGAGGCGGCCTCGCTCCCGAGCCCCTGTGACGAGCCCTTTTCTGCACGTTCTCGGATTCCGGGTGGAGAGGAGTTCTATTTTTTTGTTTGTTTGTCGTTTTTGTTGCACTGCAGGGCTGGGGATAGTTCGGGCTTGGCGCCTCATCACCCCCGGCCCCTCCCCCTTTCCCATCCCTGTCGGCCCCCCCTCCCCCGCGCCCGAGGGAGACGGGTGCAGACCCATTCGTTGTGTTGGCTGGATCGCCGGGTGCAGCTGTGCTACGGGGATCCAGTGGGGGCCCCAGGGAGGATCACTAGATCTTCCCCCCCACGGTGCTCTGCGGCTCCTTTCGCCCCAGACCCAGTGGATTCTGGTGGATTTCTACCCTCCTTGGACCAGAGAGATCTACTGGCATCCCGTTCACACCCAGGCTGTCCACCCCTCATACAGCTGAGCCAAGTTATCCACGTTTGTGGCCTCCTTGATCACATAATCCACCTGCGGGCAGAGAATCATTTTAGTAAGAGGGTAAAGGTTTCATTTAGATGAGGATCTCCACTTGCATAAACAAGTAAAATGTAGCTAACAGGCTAGATAAAAATGTGTGAGACTCAGCCACCACATAAGGTTATTCTAGGATACAAAATAAAGTCCAGAGAAAGGGTTTTGTTGGGCACACAAACTATTTAAATAGTATTAAGTTAGCTTTTCCTTAGTAAAGCCAGACTTTACTAAGGAAATACTTTCTTAATCTCCTGACACTTCCAGTTTCAAACTGAATTATAAACTTAAATCGTTTTTTATTTTGGTAGTGATTTCTGTACCAAAGCACAAAATCAAATCAATGCCAGAGTGTTTTAATGGCACTTAATTTTCAAATTGATGGAATCTAGTCATTTCTATTTCACAGGATGCCGATCAAGTCATAATATAACTTCCTGTTTTATAAGAATCCTTTTACTTCTTTTGAAATTTGCTTGGCTGAACTGCAATTTCCAAAAACGGAAGTCTGCAAATATGAATGCAGTCAACAATCATGAGGTCTGGATATGACTGGGGTTTAATTTAGCAATTATTATAATAGCATTTCAAGCTTTAGGTTTCAAACTGTGCAGTAATTGCACCAAACCCAAAGGCACTTTTAATGATGTAGGCACACAAATTGTGAAACAGTGAGAAATTTGAGGACAGCAGAAGAAACTGCGATGTAACGGAGGACTGCAGCTCTTCTCAGCTTTGTGGGGAGAGCCACAGCTTTACCTGCTCAGTTACACTCATCCTCCTGTTAGGATCCACATCTCTCCCCTCCAGTTTGGCTTTCACCCGCTTCCACACACTCACTGCGTAAGAGTTGCGCTCCTGGACAGCTGCACAACACCAAACACACATCAGTAACCCCACCCAGCGTTTCATCACGCTGGCCTGGCACGGTTCTTAACCCCACATTAAAATCAACAGCAAGTGCATTTGTTTACATTCATAGTCTAACACTTCAAATGTTCTGGGATCCCAAAATCCTACTATAAAAGTAGAGCACAGACAGGAGCGTTCTAGAAGAGCGCAGGCGAAGGCTGCCACGCACCTCTGCCCGTTTTGGGGTCCCTCACGGCCCTCTTGGGGCTGGGCGCCAGGCCCTTGCTGGTGATGAGCATGGTGCTGGGCGGCGTGTCGGCGGGGGTCCCCAGGTTGCGCGGCAGGGGTTTGCGGGCGTTCTGGGACATGCTCTCCGGCTGCGTCCTGGGCCCGCTGAATCGCACTGCTGGGGTCACAGGGAGGGAGAGTCAGCGCCTGGAGGAAGCTTTTACAGTCCCAACGAAGCAGCTTTCAGAGTCAGACGGCCGGACACACAGAGACCAGTCACCAGGCGTTTTGTGGCCGACGGCGTCCTCGGTAAGGGCGAAACCCCTCCTACCTGCGGCGAAGCTGGTCTGGGCGCTCAGGGGCGGGCTGGCGCAGTCGCTCGCTCTCTCGGTCACCAGCGGGGACGCGAAGCTCACCAGCCCGTTGTACACGCTGGAAAGGAGCAGAGGGGCGCGGTGAGACGGACGCTCGGACGCGCGGTGTGAGCGGAGGACGCGGCGGCGGCGGCGGCGGCACGCACCTCTGGCTCTGCGCCTTGAGCTCCTTGAGCGTGCCGGGGATCTCCTGCAGCAGCTCGGCCTGCTCCTGCCCGCGCGGCGGCCCCGTGGCCTGCACCACGGTGAACAGCACGATCTGCACGTTGTCCTGCCACGCCTTGTACTCGGACAGGAACTGGCGCACGCTGCCCTCGTACGGCACGGCCTCGCCCTCCGCCAGGGCGCTCTCCTCGTCCTGCGGAGCAGGCGAGACAGGCTTCAGCTGAGCCCAGTGTACTCTACTGTGCATACAGTGCACTTCATACGGTACACATGCAGTGTACTGCTTACCTTTGACAGGGCACGATCAGGAGTCAGTAATGGACCTGTACTACAATACCTTTATTTGGGCATTAATTAATATTACGCAGCAGTACATAACTGTACAGGTGTCAGATTTCACCAGTACTCCAGTACTAGACAAGACTGCAGCATGATGGGCAGCAGTAGATGACTATAGGTGTCAGATTTCACCAGTACTCCTTTACGACACAGGAGAGTGGTGTAGACGAGACTGCAGCATGATGGGCAGCAGTAGATGACTATAGGTGTCAGATTTCACCAGTACTCCTTTACGACACAGGAGAGTGGTGTAGACGAGACTGCAGCATGATGGGCAGCAGTAGATGACTATAGGTGTCAGATTTCACCAGTACTCTGCTATGACACAGTAGAATGTTGTAAATGAGACTGCAGCATGATGGGCAGCAGTAGATGACTATAGGTGTCAGATTTCACCAGTACTCCTTTACGACACAGGAGAGTGGTGTAGACGAGACTGCAGCATGATGGGCAGCAGTAGATGACCATATAGGTGTCAGATTTCACCAGTACTCCTTTACGACACAGGGGAGTGGTGTAGACGAGACTGCAGCATGATGGGCAGCAGTAGATGACCATACAGATGTCAGATTTCACCAGTACTCCTTTATGACACAGGAGAGTGGTGTAGACGAGACTGCAGCAGCATGGGCAGAGTGATGACTATAGGTCGTCAACTTGCCATGTCACGCCTTTGACGTCCCAGGGGTGTGGTGGACAGATGCCTTGATGGGCACTAGTATGAGCCTCCGTACACGTCGTCAGACTCTCTCCCAGTACCCTTTACGACACAGGGGAGTGGTGTAGACGAGACTGCAGCACCAGTGCAGAGGGGGGTGTGACTCCAGAGCGCTCTCACCTTGGCCATGGCACGCAGCAGGTGCTTGACGTCTGCCAGCTGGCGGTTGTGGCTGGACAGAATGCCCTTGATGGTGTCCACTAGCACCTGCAGCGTCTCCGTCACACTGTCCAGCTGCTGCTCCCTCTCCCCCTGAGCCGCTCTCTCATTGGACATCTCCTGGGTCAGCTGCTTCTGCGCACACATCAGCCAATCACTGCCACCGATGGGCAGGTCCACTGTGGAGCTCTGGAAGGAGAAAGGAATAACCCCCACTGCATATCAGCATAGCGATGGATGGAGTAGACCAGCACTCCAAGAATAACATTCCATTATTATTAATGAATACACTCATACATTTCCTCACTAGCATTCTCAAAAAAAGAAAACTAGAGCAGTCCCATAACTGAGGCAACCTCTGAATCACACACTAGTATGGGTGACACCTGAAAGGCACCTATTCAGCCAAATGCTTCACTTCCACTGCAGTCTGCTAACTGCACACAAAGAGCGCGCCGCTAACACGGCCGAAACAGGCGCCCGATTGGCCAGGAGGTGCTCTGGGGGGGCGTGGCCCGGACTCACCAGGCGGCACAGCAGGCGGAGCTCGAGCGGGGAGACGGAGCTGCTGAACTTGGCGGCGTAGGAGCAGGTGGCCTGGCAGCGCTTGAGCAGGTCGAAGAGCGCGGCGTCCATGGCGAGGGCGTCGGGCGTGCGCGTGCGCAGCCCCTCGAAGTTCAGGATGGTGCTGCACAGGAAGGTGACCTGGCTGACGCACTGGCCCTCCTTCAGCACCAGCGCCCGCCGCTCGCCGATGGTGGCCTCGAAGTCCTGCAGCACGGGCGCCAGCGCCGGGTTCGCCCCGCCCGCCCACTTCAGCCGCTGCTCGATGCTGCCCTCCAGCGCCGCCAGCTTCTCCTGCAAGGGAACGCACGCTCGCTTGGCCACGCGGCTGGGAAGCACCCGCCCAGGGCGTATCACGCAATTCTGGGCCCTGTCCCTGTGGGCCCCTGGCCCTTCCCCCTTTTTTTTTTTGAGGACCCCAGCCCCCCCACCCAGCATGGGCCCTGGGCAGTCAAGTCCACTGTCCACTATCCCCCCCACTGTAATGCCCCTGCACTCGTCACCATCACTCAATTACTCATTCCAGGAGCACAAGCTAACAGCTGGAAACACCATGAATTTAGCAGGACTGAACGGGAGCGGACCTGCACACTGGCGATGGAGGCCTCGTCCTGGCTCAGCTTGTACAGCTTCTTCTTCATGTTGCTCAGGATGATGGAGCGCGGCGGGGGGCTGACGCTCATCGGCTGGTTCCTCGTTCCCAGGACGTCCTCGTGCTGCCACTGCGTTGGGAAGGCCGTTGTGTTGTGTTAACGGGGGGAAAAACCGCACGACCGCAGGCGACGACGGCGAGATTCGCCCAGGCACCCGCAGGCTGTAAACCGGGGCCCGCTGTGACGAGCGTCGCCGTACCCCCCGATCTGGGCCGGGGCCCCACTTGGCCCCGCATTTTAACACCAAATAAAGGGCCAGACTGTGCATGTGCCAGCCTGCTCCAGCTCCAGCCACTGGGAAATGAAAGCCTGATGCTGCCCATCTGTGACTGTAGGCACGGATTAACTTTTATTACTGCTTAATGGGGCCATTATATCACACGTTCACACAGAATTAGGAAATGAGAAGCTCTGTGGGTAAAAATCATTGCCGTGTATATGACACATTTCAGCGCATACACGTCCTGATAATCCTGTTTATCACCGTTTGTTCACTGCTTTTACGGCAGGCTGATCAAGGCGGTTAAAACGTTTTCCCCAAAGTGGTTACTATGGCAGCTATTGATTTACAGAGATTTGTGCTGCTGCAGCAGCATTTGTTAACATTTAAAGCTTCGCTTTGGTCAAATATTTGATTTGACCTCTAGTCGAGCACAAAATCGAGGAGTATTTCTTCCTCCGTTGGGAATGTGTGAATGAGCAAGGCCAGCCCAAGCATCAGTAACAGAAGCAGACAGAGAAACTGCAGCTCGACCCGAAACCGGCTAGCAGAGCGGTGTGGAGGGCAGCTCTGGCCCGCGCTCACCTGGAACATGGTGACGTGCAGCTGGGCTCTCTGCAGGCTGACCTTGCAGGCCTCCACGCTGGCCTCCAGCCGGCGCACCAGGTCCAGCTTCTTCCAGGCCGTCTCGTAGGAGCCGGCCAGCACCGTGGCGCGGTTGAGCAGGAGCTGGGACAGCCGGCCGGCCTGCACGCCCTGCTCCACCGCCCGCTTGCACAGCTCGTCCAGCGACACCTTGCCCTCCGCCCCAAAGTCCTTGGCCTCCACCTGGGCCACCACGTCGGTGCCCAGCGCACCCAGGGCGCTGCAGAGCGCCAGGCCCAGCACCTGCGTGGGCAGCCCCATCAGCATCTGCCGCACGAAGTCCGCCGTGAAGGCCTTGATGGGCCGCGCCATCTGCTCCTCGCTCATGGCCGCCGAGCCGCGGAACGCGGGCTTCGCCAGCGGCACCGGCCCGTTGGAGGGGGCCGCCTCGTCGGGCGCAGGGGGGCAGGTTCCTGCGGAACGGGGAGAGCGTGCGTCAGAGACGGAGCGCGGGTGCGGCTGGGTAACGTAGGCGGAGACCCCAGCAGAGCGGGGCAGGGCTTACCTGAGAGGGTCTGAGCGAAGGAGCCGCACAGGCGGAAGAAGTCCCGGATGCTCTGCAGCCTCTTGAGGAAGAAGATCTCCTCCAGAACCTGCCGGTGCTGCGCTTTGTCAAAGAAGTTCACCTGCGCCGCCCTGGCCTCGCGAATCACGTCTATCTTCCTCCAGGCAGCAGGCACCTCCATTTTGTTCAGCTGAGGGAGGAGAGTCAGGGGTGAGAGGCTCTTATCTGCAAACAACAGGGACTGTCCTTATCTACTAGAGCTCTCTATCACATTAATAATGAGTCAAGCAGCCATATACAAAGTGACCTGTCCAATTAGCATATTGCATACACTGCACCTAATCACTGAAGTAGGGATATGAGCTCTGACAGCACGTGACTAAATCATTATGCTGTCGATGTCACTGTGCCACTCTCGTAAGCTGTAGATCCTGAAGCTGGCTTTTTTGCGGACTGGGTCCAAACAGGGCGTTACCTTGTCGATGAGAAGCCCGAAGGCAGTCTCCAGCTGGGCGAACGTGCCGTCGAAGGCCACCAGCAGCATCTGCCCCGCGCTCATCTTGGGCGTGTCCTGCAGGGCGCCCTCCTGGCTGCGCGGCTGGATGAGCTCAGAGTACTGGGCCCGCAGCATCCTGGAGTAACGGCAGGGTGAGCGTGCTTCCAGCACTGCACTCAAACTAAATCTACAGCACTGCACACACACGCTTCAAGACCCAATCACACGCCTTAAACCAAGTCCAGGCATCACGCACTGTACACAACAGTGACCAGTCCCAGTTTTACAGAATTTATATTGTTGAACAGAACATACTTACATGGAGTAATATAAAGCATTACTTATCTTGTATTATAAATCATTATCTTTCTTTACAAGTACAATATCTAAACCATCGTTGCAGAGGCAATATACAAGAAAGTATGAGTGAGTTAAAGCCCGGCAGCAGCCCAACGAGCGCATCCATTTACCTGGTGACATCCAGGTAGTGGTCGTCGGCCTCCTCCTCCAGGCCCATGGCCACGTTGCGCAGGTGAGCCTGCAGGGCGTCGGCCAGCCCCTGCAGGGAGAGCCCGTCTGCGCACTGCTCGATCAGCAGGTCCAGCTCGCTCAGCATGCTCTCCAGCGTGCTCTCCCCCTTCAGCATGCAGCGCAGTGCCTCGGGGAAGATGATCTGCCGGAAGTTTGTGTTCAGCTCCTGTACGGGGCGGAGAGACGCAGCCAAAGTCTGTTTAAAACCTCGGTTTAAACCGGGCACGTTTGGAAAGCACTCCCTCTGCGGGATCACGTCTAGTTTTACATTACCGAACGATTTACAGCACCGAGGAGTCAGCGATAGGACCTGCGTGCCCTGTAATATCATCCTGGGAGGGAGCAACAGTATTCTGCGCTCATAATCAGTACTGACAGGCCCCGGCGAGCTGCACATACTGAGAGGGAGAAAGCAGCTCTGCTGAAGAACAGCCGTTCAGTAAATCCCAGTTTAATGAATGAAACTGAGCATGTGACAATTCACACACATTACAAGACTGGGGGGAAACAAAGACCACAACCCTTACACAAGAAAACACTGCAATGCTAACAAAGTAAAATGTCTAGGTTGTCAAACCCGATCATGCCACATTTACTAGCTATCCAGTTATCGACTAATATTCTCTGCCTAATCTACAGTAAAAACTGCACGATTCACCACAGAAGGACCCATGTACAGCTAACGCTAGCAAACAAAACGGATCAACTAACTAGCCTGTTACCTACCGCCAGCGGCTATGAGGGTTAGCTAACGCTAGATCCAACGATGTCACTGCCCTCCTCCCCAGCTTCCTTCCTATTCTTTTGTATCTCCTCAGACTACGAGAGCAAGAGGCCAAGGCACACTGAGTCCTGCACAGATCCAGCACAGACCCTGCTCATCCCTCACAATCACTCATACCTGTTCACTGCAATCCACTTCTACTTCAGGAAACAGACTTACTACTTAATGGCATGGATAACTCTATGAAGACTACGAAGAGCAGTGGTAATCAACCCCGTTCCTGGATATCTACCATCCTGTAGGTTTTCATTTCAACCCTAATTTGGAACACCTGATTCTATTAATTAGCAGCTCAATGCAGACATTTAGCCACTGAATGAGGTGTGCTTTAGTAGGGTTGGAGTAAAAACCAACAGGACAGTAGATCTCCAGGAACAGGGGTAGAGTACCACTGACGTAGAGTAACTCAACACAGAAAGGCTGTACGACGGAGCGGTGCTCTACCTGCAGGCAGGTGTAGACTCCGTTGGCCAGGTAGACGGCCTGGGCGGTCAGCGAGGGGCTGGGCAGGTCCAAGTCGTGGGGGAGGAGCTGGCACTGCTGCAGAAGCTGCACCAGGCAGGTCACGTTCCCGCTCATGCTGCACAGCTCCTCCAGGAACCAGGCGCCGTCCCGTGACGTCAGCTCCACCAGCTGCTCTCCCGCGCTGGCCGCCGCGCCCTCCATCACCAGGTTACGCCTGTCAATCACACGCACGGGAGACGTCACACGCCGCTCCAGAAACAAAATCCAATCACAGTCCAACCGGCGACCACTAGACCTTTCAATGTACATTACATTAGGGAAAAAGAGGCTGAGGGCCCCATGCTAGTAAACAGGTTGTAATGTTAACGTTAATAAGGGTCCATCAGAAAGGCTCTTTGGGTGTCTTGCTGATCAGCGGCTCCCTGGCACTGCCCACCTGGTGAGGGTGCAGAGGGCCGAGACGATGATGCCCGCCAGGCTGAAGGAGCCCAGCTCGCCGTTCTCGCGCAGGAAGACGGAGATGCAGCGCTCGATCTCCTGCAGCTGCTCCTCGCAGGCGGGCGCTCCGGCGCCCTCCGCCTTCAGCCGCTCCACCTGCCGGAGCAGCCGCGTGTTGGTCTCGGCCACGTGGTGCTGCAGCGCCAGCTCCGTGCTCGACAGGAACTGGCAGGTGGCCTGGGGCGGCTGCGGGGCGAACTGCATCTCGTACCTGCGGAGTCGCACCACAGGGGGCAGCGGTGAGAGGCTGTGCCAAGCAGGCCAGGGCTCTGCTGTCAGTTACATGCAGTTACACGTAACAGATTCATCTTGAGAGAAATGCATACATGGTGGAATGGGACAGAGCGTTTAACTCAGCAGAGCTGTTTGGAGAGGCGTGTCAGTGGAACTCTGGCATTGATAATGAAGGGCTCTGTGGCAGTGATAATGAAGGGCTCTGTGGCAGTGATAATGAAGGGCTCAGTGGCAGTGATAATGAAGGGCTCTGTGGCAGTGATAATGAAGGGCAGTGTGGCAGTGATAATGAAGGGCTCGTGGCAGTGATAATGAAGGGCTCTGTGGCAGTGATAATGAAGATATAATGGGCAGTATAGCAGTGATAATGAAGGGCTCTGTGGCAGTGATAATGAAGGGCTCTGTGGCAGTGATAATGAAGGGCTCTGTGGCAGTGATAATGAAGGGCTCTGTGGCAGTGATAATGAAGGGCTCTGTGGCAGTGATAATGAAGGGCTCTGTGGCAGTGATAATGAGGGCTCTGGGCATAATATAGGCCTTGAGTGATAATGAAGGGCTCTGTGGCAGTGATAATGAAGGGCTCAGTGGCAGTGATAATGAAGGGCAGTATAGCAGTGATAATGAAGGGTTCTGTAGCAGTGATAATGAAGGGCAGTATAGCAGTGATAATAAAGGGCAGTATAGCAGTGATAATGAAGAGTTCTATGGCAGTGATAATGAAGGGCTCTGTGGCAGTGATAATGAAGGGCTCTGTGGCAGTGATAATGAAGGGCAGTATAGCAGTGATAATGAAGGGCTCTGTGGCAGTGATAATGAAGGGCTCTGTGGCAGTGATAATGAAGGGCTTTGTGGCAGTGACTATGAGGGGCACTGTGGCAGTGATAATGAAGGGTTCTGCGGCACTGATAGTGAAAAGCTCTGTGGCAGTGATAATGAAGGGCTCTGTGGCAGTGATAATGAATGGCAGTATAGCAGTGATAATGAAGGGCTCTGTGGCAGTGACTATGAAGGGCTCAGTGGCAGTGATAATGAAGGGCTCAGTGGCAGTGATAATAAAGGGCTCTGTGGCAGTGATAATGAAGAGGTCTGTGGCACTGAAAATGAAGGGCAGTATAGCAGTGATAATGAAGGGCTCTGTGGCAGTGATAATGAAGGGCTCTGTAGCAATGATAATGAATGGCTGTATAGCAGTGTTAATGACTGGTTCTGTAGCACTGATAATGAAGGGCAGTATAGCAGTGTTAATGACTGGTTCTGTAGATGTGATAATGAAGGGCAGTATAGCAGTGTTAATGACTGGTTCTGTAGATGTGATAATGAAGGGCAGTATAGCAATGTTAATGGAGAGCGCTGTGGCAGTGACTGAGGGGCTGGGGCTGCGCTCACTTGTGGTAGATGGCCTGGCAGTGCTCGCCCGTCATGTCGCACACCAGCTCCTCCATCCACTGCTTCCAGGCCTGGGCGCGGTGGCGCTGGAGGACCGAGCGCGGGTACAGCAGGGCCACGGTGGCGTAGCTGTGCAGGTGCTCCAGGCAGCCCCTCAGCAGGGCGCGACGCTGCTGGAACATGGCGCCCACCTCCGCCTCCAGCTGCTCGCACTGGCTGATCAGGTGGGCCTGGCCCGCGTTCTGCAGGAAGGCCGTGGCTGGCACGTAGCTGGGGGGGCCTGGAGCAGGAAAAGCAAACGCACACAGAGTTATCCTCTGGTCTGCAGAAAAGAAAAGCGCAGTGAGCGTGTGTCCGTCACGGCGAGCGCGGCTCACCCAGGTCGATGGGGCTGCTGATCTCCTGCAGGAGGCTGGCCAGCTGCGTGGCCTCCAGGCTGGCGAAGGCGGCCTGGTACTGCGAGATCCACTGCTCCAGGTCAGACAGCTTGCTCTGGATGGCGTCCTGCACCGTCATCTCCCGGGACTGCAGCTGGGTGTGCTCAGAGTACCTGGGGGAGAGGGGGCGTCAGAGTCCCGCCCACAAACGCACACACTCCCTCTGGAGGCCCAGCCGTGCCGGCTCCCTCACCTGTGCTCCAGCGTGTGGATGGGGTGCTCCGCCTGGCTCTCCGCCCCCTCCAGGAACTCCATCTCCTCCAGCAGCCTGCCCTGCAGCTTCTCCACCTGCGTCAGCTGCTCCTGCAGGTGGAGGTACTCCTCCACGGCGCCTTCCATCTGCGGCAGCACCGCCAGCATCTCCTCGCGGTTCTTAAACCAGTTCACCTGCAAGCACACGACAGGCGGAGAACATGGCAGTGAGAGGCAGAGAACAGGGTGGAGGACAGGAAAGCTGGGCAGGGAATAGGGCAGGGCATGGGGTAGTGAGGGGCAGAGCACTAGGCAGTGAGGGGAGGAGGACATGGTAGTCAGGGGCAGAGCACTAGGCAGTGAGAGGAAGATCATGGAGTAGTGAGGGCAGCATAGGAAGTAGGGGCAGAGCACTAGGCAGTGAGAGGAAGATCATGGGGTAGGTAGTCAGGGGCGGAGCACAAGGCAGTGAGGGGAAGATCATGGGGTAGTGAGGGGCGGAGCAGTAGGCAGTGAGGGGAGGAGCATGGGGTAGTGAGGGGCGGAGCACTAGGCAGTGAGGGGAGGAGCATGGGGCACTGAGGGCCAGACCACGGGGCAGTGAGGGGTGGAGAACAGGCTGTGCAGTTTGCTACATGGTCTGCACGGCAGGGTGCGGGCGGCTCACCTTGATTTCGGCCACGCGGGAGGAGAACAGGCTGCGGGTGATGTCCCTCTCCATCTCTCTCTTGCTCTGCTTGTTCTCCGCCTGCTGGCCCCCCCCTCCGTACACAGCGCCCGCGAAGCCCACCTCCCCCCCGGCAGTCCAGTCCACCAGGGGGTCGTACACAAAGGCCTCCAGCAGGGTGAGGAGAGTCTCTCTCCCCCTGCGCATCATGTGGACCACCTGCAATACCGAACACAAGAACACGACCCTTAGATCTACACAGCTACCGCTGGTCATTCAGTTTCAAAGCATTTACCTTCATACAGACACATTTTGGATTTAAGCCATTAATATCCCAAGCAGAAAATGTTAGCATGGTGATTTAGTGATGGTTGAGTGATAGATTATTCAATTGCTTTTTCATATGAAAAAAAACTTTTGAGTAATAGCTGATGTCCTTTCAAGGACATGTGAGCAATTTAATCCTTTTATTTCAAATCGTAAATGGGGCTGCATGTGTAATCTTCCAACAAATCTAATTATAAATGAAAAATTGGTTGTCATTTTAAGCTCTTTTTAACAAGAGAAGGTTGATCTCACAAGAGAAAGAGAAAGACATGGTGTGAAGGGAGGGCAGCAGAGTCATTTCCTCACCTGCTCGCATGACAGCCTGAAGATGCCCTCGACTCCAGTGACCCCCAGGGCCGTTTCGATGTTGTGCGTCATGCGGAAGGGGACCTTCTCAGGGACCCTCAGGCTCTTCCCTGCAACACACCGCCCAGGCACTTAGCACCGCGGTACTACCCGCACACCCAAACACCGCCCAGGCACTTAGCACCGCGGTACTACCCACACACTCAAACACCGCCCAGGCACTTAGCACCGCGGTACTACCCACACACTCAAACACCGCCCAGGCACTTAGCACCGCGGTACTACCCACACACTCAAACACTGCCCTGGCACTTAGCACCGCGGTACTACCCGCACACTCAAACACCGCCCAGGCACTTAGCACCGCGGTACTACCCACACACTCAAACACTGCCCTGGCACTTAGCACCGCGGTACTACCCGCACACTCAAACACCGCCCAGGCACTTAGCACCGCGGTACTACCCCACACTCAAACACACCCGCATTAGCAGGTACTACCCGCACACTCAAACACCGCCCAGGCACTTAGCACCGCGGTACTACCCGCACACTCAAACACTACCCTGACATTTAGCAGTGTACTACCCGCACACTCAAACACCGCCCAGGCACTTAGCACCGCGGTACTACCCACACACTCAAACACTGCCCTGACATTTAGCAGTGTACTACCCACACACTCAAACACCGCCCAGGCACTTAGCACCGCGGTACTACCCACACACTCAAACACCGCCCAGGCACTTAGCACCGCGGTACTACCCGCACACTCAAACACTGCCCAGGCACTTAGCACCGCGGTACTACCCGCACACTCAAACACCGCCCAGGCACTTAGCACCGCGGTACTACCCGCACACTCAAACACTGCCCTGACATTTAGCAGTGTACTACCCACACACTCAAACACTCCCCTGACATTTAGCAGTGTATTACCCACACACTCAAACACCGCCCTGGCACTTAGCACCGCGATACTACCCACACACTCAAACACTACCCTGACATTTAGCAGTGTATTACCCGCACACTCAAACACCGCCCTGGCACTTAGCACCGCGGTACTACCCACACACTCAAACACTACCCTGACATTTAGCAGTGTACTACCCACACACTCAAACACTACCCTGACATTTAGCAGTGTATTACCCGCACACTCAAACACCGCCCTGGCACTTAGCACCGCGGTACTACCCACACACTCAAACACTACCCTGACATTTAGCAGTGTACTACCCACACACTCAAACACTACCCTGACATTTAGCAGTGTATTACCCGCACACTCAAACACCGCCCAGGCACTTAGCACCGCGGTACTACCCGCACACTCAAACACTGCCCTGGCACTTAGCACCGCGGTACTACCCACACACTCAAACACTACCCTGACATTTAGCAGTGTATTACCCGCACACTCAAACACCGCCCTGGCACTTAGCACCGCGATACTACCCGCACACTCAAACACTGCCCTGGCACTTAGCACCGCGGTACTACCCGCACACTCAAACACTGCCCTGGCACTTAGCACCACGGTACTACCCGCACACTCAAACACTGCCCAGGCACTTAGCAGTGTACTACCCACACACTCAAACACTACCCTGACATTTAGCAGGGTACTACCCACACACTCAAACACTGCCCTGGCACTTAGCACCGCGGTACTACCCACACACTCAAACACTACCCTGACATTTAGCAGTGTATTACCCACACACTCAAACACTGCCCTGGCACTTAGCACCACGGTACTACCCACACACTCAAACATTACCCTGACATTTAGCAGTGTATTACCCACACACTCAAACACCGCCCTGGCACTTAGCACCGCGGTACTACCCACACACTCAAACACTACCCTGACATTTAGCAGGGTACTACCCGCACACTCAAACACTACCCTGACATTTAGCAGTGTATTACCCGCACACTCAAACACTGCCCTGGCACTTAGCACCGCGGTACTACCCACACACTCAAACACTACCCTGACATTTAGCAGTGTATTACCCGCACACTCAAACACCGCCCTGGCACTTAGCACCGCGGTACTACCCACACACTCAAACACTACCCTGACATTTAGCAGGGTACTACCCGCACACTCAAACACTACCCTGACATTTAGCAGGGTACTACCCGCACACTCAAACACTACCCTGACATTTAGCAGGGTACTACCCGCACACTCAAACACTACCCTGACATTTAGCAGTGTGCTCCCCACACACTGAAACACTACCCTGACATTTAGCAGGTACTACCGCACACTCAAACACTACCCTGACATTTAGCAGTGTGCTCCCCACACACTGAAACACTACCCTGACATTTAGCAGTGTACTACCCGCACACTCAAACACTACCCTGACATTTAGCAGTGTGCTCCCCACACACTGAAACACTACCCTGACATTTAGCAGGGTACTACCCGCACACTCAAACACTACCCTGACATTTAGCAGGGTACTACCCGCACACTCAAACACTACCCTGACATTTAGCACCGCGGTACTACCCGCACACTCAAACACTACCCTGACACTTAGCACCGCGATACTACCCGCACACTCAAACACTACCCTGACATTTAGCAGGGTACTACCCGCACACTCAAACACTACCCTGACATTTAGCAGGGTACTACCCGCACACTCAAACACTACCCTGACATTTAGCACCGCGGTACTACCCGCACACTCAAACACTACCCTGACATTTAGCAGTGTACTACCCGCACACTGAAACACTACCCTGACATTTAGCAGTGTGCTCCCCACACACTGAAACACTACCCTGACATTTAGCAGTGTACTACCCGCACACTGAAACACAGTTCAGGAAGCGGGGATCCACTCGCTCACCTTTCTCAAAGCAGACATTGTAGTCGATGTGCACCACCTCTCCCGTGGTCATGTTAATCAGCACGTTGTCCAGGTGCCGGTCGCCCAGCCCGATGATGTAACCCACCATAGACATCACAGCAGTGGACCTGGCGTAAGCCTGGAAGGCGGGATGAGGACACAGTCAGCGACCTGGTGTCCACATGGATGGACCAGCCTCGACGTCATAGGTTTAAGGACCCAGTAACCACGCCCTCTCACCTGCGTCACCTTCCACCACTCGCTCGGGGTGGTGCAGGAGCACCACAGCTCCTTGGCCAACAGGTTGGGGGGCGTGGCCTCCATCAGCTCCCGCAGCACGTCCCTCATGACGCTGAGCGGCCAATCGCGGCGCGACACCTCCAGGCTGAGGCCCACGGCCTTCAGGGCCGGGCCGATCTTGCTGTAGTAGAGCTCGCTGGGCCGCGGGACCAGGGGCAGGTTCTGCGGCTGCTGGAAGGAGTCCTGAGCCTGAGGGGGGGCAGGGGGAGGGGGGGACACTGTTACCCCACTCAGAAGAAACAACTGTCACACGCTCCCTAAAAAAGGCCCTGGCAGGCTTCCGTACCTTCTGCGCCTGGAGCACGGCCTCCCGCTGCTGCCAGCGCTTGTAGAGGCCGAAGAGGGGCGTGGCCCCGTCCACCCACTGAATGAGGCCCGAGCGCGTCCCCAGGGGCGTGACCGAGTAGTGGCGGGCGTGGAAATGCGGGCTCTCCTGCTGGTTGACTTTGGTGAACATGGTGTTCACGATGGACAGGAACTGCATGATCCTCTCGTCCAGATGCAGGTCTTCCAGCCCTGAGGGAGAGGAGGGACGTTCAGAGAGGAAGGAGCTGGAGAGTACCTGGTCCACTGCGTTTCGCGCGGAGCGAGCGGCTCACCTTTAAACAGGTAGGGGTAGTTCTTCCCGTCAGAGCCCAGGAAGTAGAGCTTCTTGGGCTTGGTCTTGGTGGGCAGGATGGTGATGGTGTTGCCCACGTTCTGGATGGTGACGGCGTCGGTGGCGGACACCTCGCCGGGCAGCGCCATCTCGGTGCAGGCCATGGCCGCCAGGCGGGGGCTGATTTCGTCCAGCCGCAGCAGGTAGCTGGCGCGCTTCTGCGCCCGCTGCTGCAGGCTGAGCATGATCTGGGGCGGACGGGAGCGGGTGAGTCAGCGGCGCTGCGGCAGGGCGGCGGCAGGGCGGGAGGGACCACCCCTCGCTCACAGACATGCTCAGACACACTCACAGACACGCTCACGCTCACAGGTATGCTCACCGACACGCTCACAGGTATGCTCACAGACACGCTCACAGACACGCTCACGGGTATGCTTACAGACACGCTCACGGGCACGCTCACAGGTATGCTCACAGACACGCTCACAGACACGCTCACAGGTATGCTTACAGACACGCTCACCGACACGCTCACAGGTATGCTCACAGACACGCTCACGGGCACGCTCACAGACACGCTCACAGACACGCTCATGGGCACGCTCACAGGTATGCTTACAGACACGCTCACCGACACGCTCACAGGTATGCTTACAGACACGCTCACAGACACGCTCGCGGGGGCACTCACCTGCTTGAAGGGCGCCCAGCTGCTGCTGGGGTTGGCGGGGTTGGAGGGGCTGCGCAGGCGCTCCAGGGCGCTGTTGATGGCGTCGCCATAGCTGTCCTGGAACCAGGTCTCGTGCGGCGTCTCGGCGGGCGCGGCCGTGATGCTGCGCACGTGGTCCAGGGCGAACACCACCGGCCGCATCAGAGCCGAGTGCTTCTCCCGCATGATGGCCAGCTTCTCCTCCCTGGGGACAGGGGGAAAGGGTCAGGGTCATAGTCAGTAAAAGGTCAGGGTCACGGTCAGAATCAGGGTCTGAGCGATGGTAAGGGGTCAGAGTGAGGGTCAGATGTCACAGTCAGAAGGAAGGTCGGGGTCAAGGTCGGAATGAACATCAAGGTCACAATCAGAATGAAGGTCAAGCTCACAGTCAGAAGGAAGGTCGGGGTCAAGGTCGGAATGAACATCAAGGTCACAATCAGAATGAAGGTCAAGCTCACAGTCAGAAGGAAGGTCGGGGTCAAGGTCGGAATGAACATCAAGGTCACAATCAGAATGAAGGTCAAGCTCACAGTCAGAAGGAAGGTCGGGGTCAAGGTCGGAATGAACATCAAGGTCACAATCAGAATGAAGGTCAAGCTCACAGTCAGAAGGAAGGTCAGGGTCAAGGTCAGAATCAGGGTCCGAGTGAGGGTGAGGCTCAGGGGTCAGGGGTCACTCACTTGCGCAGCGTGTTGTTGTTCTGCACCCTCTTGACCTCGTCCTCCAGCTGCTGGATCCTGCGCAGGACGTACATGTGCTGCTGCTGCAGGACCCCGAGCCACAGCTCGTCCCACAGAACCGTCACCCGCCGCAGCTCTCCCACCAGCATCTGGACCTGCGGCAGAACCACAGCCTCAATCCACACTCTCAACAGACTCCCAACAGACACGCTCAACAGACACTCTCAACAGACACACTCAACAGACTCCCAACAGACACTCCCAACAGACACTCCCAACAGACACTCCCAACAGACACACTCAACAGACACGCTCAACAGACTCCCAACAGACACGCTCAAAGACCTCACATCACATTTACTGGAAACAGGTCCAAACCGTTGTGGCTAATAAATATGTTGGGCTATGAAGGCTAAGGAAGGTTAGAGAAGTGTAACGGGTATGTTATAATGCCTCACTGAGAGTTGAGTGAGAGAGAGGAGGTGGTACCTGCAGCACCATGGTGGGGCTGGCCGAGGACAGCTTGTCCACGATCTTGCTGTAGCAGTCCTGCATCATGGCCTGGTCCTCGCTGGAGCACGGCGCCAGCTCCTCCCCCGCGGCGCTCTCCTGGGAGGCGGGGCCGCTGCCCGCCTCGCTGCCCCCTCCGCACAGCGCCTCCCCCTGGATGTTACTGAGGAACGTGGGGAGCGCCGAGGGCAGCTTGTTCCCTGTGCCGGGCGGAGCAAGCCTCTTAGCCCGGTACATACCACACTCCACCCCTCTCTGCTATTCCATTAACATCCAAACTTTATCATGTTGTGAAAGCAGGGCTTGAAAGTTACTGTTTTCTCCCACTGGCGAAGAGCGGCTTGCGGTTCAAAAAAACATGAGCATTTCCAACATTTACCAGACACATTAGCTTATTCAATATAACACAATCTGGTTGGTTACCTGTCAAAGTGGCTGCTAAAGTAGAAAACCTTGCCAGCCACAACAAACCTTTTGCCAGCATTTGGCTGGTGGCGGGTGTTAATATCACAACCAGTGAAAGGATGGGTTTCTTTTTGCACTAATTCAATGTGATAAACCTCAAATACATTATGCACGTTTGGTCAAATCCCCCCCAATCCCAAGCGGGCGGTACCTGCGGCCTGCGTCTCCCCGCCCAGGGAGATGGAGCCCACGATGGCGGGGTAGAGGATGAGGTGGGGGGAGTCCTGCGCCACGCGGCACAGCAGGCTGCAGATGCTCTGGCGGATGTAGGCCTCGGGGTGATTGAGCCGGGAGAAGAGCTGGGGGATGATGCCTGGCAGGGGGGCGCACAGCACTCAGCACACCCGACACGTCCCCCAAGGACAAACCCCTCCAACAAATCAATAGCGGCACCGCTCCCCCCGCACGCCGTTTATTAGCCGTCTATAACCGGAGGACATCATTACGGCTCTCAGAGCATCGCACGCTGTCGGCCGGTTTCCAAAGCGGCCATTATTCTGGTCCTCTAATTTAATCAGCAGAAGAACGTTCTGTGCTTTCTATCGGTTACGAGTACACAGTGCCACCTTACAGAAGCGGAGTCTGACCAGGCCCATTGACCCAAAGCAACCCCCGTGCACCAGCCCCGAAATTAAAGTTACCTCTCCAGGGCGCAGTGGGCGTGGAGGCCAGCCCCAGCTCCAGCCCCTCCCGCAGCTCCCCCGCGTGCTTCACCAGCAGCCGCAGGAGACGCAGGGTCGCCATGACGATGATGTCATCGCTGCTCTGCTTCGCGTTCTGGTTGGACAGCAGAAGTTTCGGGTCGTCTTCGTCGACCGGCACCTGCAAATTGCACGCAGCCAAAACCAATGAAATAACAGAAATGAAATTCTATTCTAGAGCCAGTGCAAAAACCTAATGTATGCAGTACCGTTCCTTAACATCGCCATATTATATATGCACACCAAAACGCTTTTCATGACATCGGAATAATTTGGCCAAAAAGCTTATTTGAAATTCTCATGCAAGTTCTCCAACAACCTCTTGGCATCTAATCCTCATATAAATGGCAGAATCCATTATTCCACATCCCTCCCATTATTCTTTGTGCAAATTACATATGCAAATCACATTGCTGCTCATTCTTTGAAATCCATTGTTTTTCCTTTCAGTGAAGAAAAATGCAGGTTTCAACAAAGTGGAGGGAAGTCCACTCTGTATGCTAATGTGTTTTTGTGTCCGTGTCCATTTCAGCACAACCCCAGCTTCATTTGAACAGGCGACGCCAACATAACACAATCTAAAATAAACACTGAGGAATGGTGGCAGGGAGGAACGGAGAGAGAGTCCAGTCTCTTTCAAATAAAAGTCTAAATATAATAACATTTCTGTTAAACAACGAGCCTCAAATGATTTGGGACAGCAATCTGAATATAAAGGAGGAAGACAACAAGCATAATTCATGCACAAGTGCGGGAGGCTCCAGTATCTGAGAATAATATTCTTGCTGAATGAAATTCATACTCAGTTCTTGTTAGCATTTGGTACTAAAATCACCTCCTCCATACAGTCTTGTCAATACTGCATACTGGCCTTTACACCAGGTGTCACAGCTAACTCCAGCAAACACTTAAAACCCAACAGCCTTCTCAAGAACTTCATAAAGAGCTGGATAAAACTGGACAGTGTGGGGCCTCCACGCTGCAGAACTTGCCTGTCCGGCGTTGAGCTTGAGGAAAGTGAAGTAGGCCCGGCAGGAAATGCGGTAGAGGCTGAAGATGCGATCCACCACCCGGCGCCACACCCGGATCAGCCCCTCCGTCACGGCCTCCTCCACCTCCGACAGCCAGGGGCAGGAGCTCAGGAGCTGCCTCCAGATCACGTCCACCATGTCGTCCTCCTCGTCGTCCTCGTTCTGCAGGGCCATGTCCTCATCCTAAACACACACACACGCTCTTAAAGCACAGGGCCTATCCTTTCCAACGACTTCCCAACTCTTCTTCCCATAGAAGAGAATACACTAAGAGGACATGCCAACCTGAATGCCCGCTGGACGACACATAGCCTGGCCAAGAATGCTGAAGATGGTTTCCTTGTCTTCGTCGCTGGTGCATTCTGGGAGCAACTCTTCGATTTCCTGCTTCTCGCCAGAGAGCAGAGGCACTCCCTCTCCTTGACTAGAGAACAGGACAATACATGATTAGCAAGTATTTACATGTCTTTATCTCAAAAGAAACACTGATCCACAAATCCCACATGCCCTTTACTAAAATACGGTGGTACCCACCTGGCATTGTCCACCACCTTCCGGCCCCATCGGTAGGCCCAGCTGGCCAGAGCAGCCCAGGACTTGGCCAGATCGGGGGCCTGAGCTGTGGAGAGCTGGTACAGCTGCCCCAGGACAAAGTCAGCCTCCCCAACACCTACACTCACTGTCAAAGGGAAGAATACCAGCAGTGAGGACAGAGAACAAGAGGAATGCACTTGGACTTACAGCTATTATAGCTATTAGCCAATTACATACAATACAGCCTCAATGACAACTGCATTATAATTATTTTTACTTTAGCCTACACGAGGTCTCAGGGCGCACTGTGCTTAATACCTGTGGTCTCGGCAGTGATGCGCTGCGTGGCCTGATCTTCCACAGGGAGCTCCAGCAGGGCGGCGATGTTCTTGCTGAGGGGAGACAGGCTGGGGGAGCCGGCGTTCTTCTTCACCGCCTGCTTGAGCTGCGGGGTCAGGTCCTTCCAGTCGGCCAGCAGCCACTTGCAGAGCGTGAGCACGGAGCGGCAGGCCGCCCGCTCGCTCTTCCCCGAGCGGCAGTAGGACAGCGCGCACAGGCTCAGCATCTCCATCGCTGAGGCGGTCTGACCTGAGGGGCGGGAGAGCACACAGTCACCCAGTCTGGATCCAAATTCCATCTCAGAGGTACAAATAACATGCTCTGAACTCACACAAGTACCGCGCACAAGAAGCCTCACATTCCATATGAAACCTATTGTAATTTTAAAAGCAAGCATGTCACATTTAACAACTAGCAGACTGTATTCCCTGGTTTAATGAAACAAACAGGATTTCTGGGACTTTGGGCTGAGGGTAACACCCCTCGCACCCCTGTCCCTGAGCACCGCTGGCTCCACTGACCTGCGGTGCAGAGCACCTTGGCCTTCTCGATCTCCAGCTCCGGGCCCCACTTCTCCCCCACAGTGCCCTCTAGTGACAGGCACTTGAAGACGCTGACCAGGTCGGCCACGCCGGAGCAGCCCTTGATGGGAGTGTCGCTGCACTGGCCGAGGAGCCGGGTGGCCAGGGCGATGTTCCCCTGCTTGCGGGCGAACTTCACCGCCGTCAGACACAGCTCCATCAGGTTGGAGTCGATGGGGACAGAGGACCCTGCGGGTGGCACGGTATAAAGGGCTCAGATTACACGCCAGGCGGCTCGACCAGGCAGGCCACAGAGAGCCGCGGACGCGTGCAGAAGGGTCCAGCCTACCTTTGAGTTTGATGGACAGCTGCCTCTGGAACATGGTGTACCTGAGGGCGTGGAGCCAGGGCTGGACGTCCTGCTGCTTGCAGGTCCCCAGCGCCTGACTGCACAGCGGGATCAGGCAGTCCTGTGGGGCGAGCAGCACGGGTTAGGCGCTGGAGCGCGTGAGACTGCGGCGCGTTTGCGTACGCGAGCGCGGGAGAGCGAGGCTACCGCACCTCAGAGGACAGCTGGCTGCTCAGGGAGCTCTCCAGGTAGGTGGCGCAGTGCAGCTGCAGGGTGCTCATGGTGGGCAGGGACCCCGACAGGGTGAGGGTGGACAGCCGCAGGGGCCCCAGGGAGACACGCCCCGTCTGCTTCAGGTACTTCACCAGGGTCCTGGAAAGACAAGGCACCTCAGTCTCAAAGCACACAGCTGTCGTCAAATTATACAGTGACACCACACAGCACAGCAGAAAGAGTCATTCTGTAATCCTATTTATGTAATTGGCCATTTATTAACAACAATTTCTAACCGGAATACATGCATTCATTAAGCTCTGGTGAACAAGCAAGTCCTTGCGAAATGGAGAGAGACTCACTCGGTAGAGGGAGGAGTGTTCTGGTCCTGCTCGCTCTGATTGGCAGACGTGACGATGCCCACTGCACTCCTCAGCAGCTGGACCTCAATGGCCTTCTGCAGTTCAGTGGGGTCTGGACTGAGCACGGCAGGGAGCAGCCGCTTCAGGTCTGAGGTCAGAGAGCACACACAGATCACGGAGAGCACACACAGATCACAGAGCACACACAGATCACGGAGAGCACACACAGATCACTGAGAGCACACACAGATCACTGAGAGCACACACAGATCACAGAGCACACACAGATCACAGAGCACACACAGATCACTGAGAGCACACACAGATCACGGAGAGCACACAAAGGTCACTCTGCACAGCCATCATGATTTCCCCCCCGTCCCTCAAATATGAAACACTGCACTCGCAAGAGGCTCAAGTCATGTTGCCCCATCCCAGCACTTTTTTGTAATTTGTATTTGTCCTAATACTGTAGCTTATTCTTCTGCCTAGTTTGTTTTGTAGAGGTTAGGTCAGAATAGTGTTCACTGTGTGAACTAAACTGTGTTCTTGGCTAGAAATAGCAGTACAAAATAAGTATTGTACCTTACTGAACCCGTGTTTAGCAGCTGTCTATGACTATGAAATGCACTTTTTGTACGTCGCTTTGGATAAAAGCATCTGCCAAATGAATGTAATGTACAGTCAACCTTCCTAACAAATCAACCAGCTACATAAAGGCATACCAAGCTTGTCCCTCGAGGTGGAGTTGAGGAACCCAAAATCCTCCCCAGGCAGGAGTCCAAGCTGCTCCTGACATTCAGTGAAATCTGCGTCCTCAAAGCTGCTCAGGGCCCTGAGAGACAAAGTGAGCAGAAAGTAAACGTCACGCTCTGCGTCTTGTGCGGGTATCTGAGCCTCACGAGTCTGTTCTGCACCGCGCCGACCTGACGTAGTTGAAGTCTGTCTTCAGGTTGATGGTGGAGCCGCTGGACGCCTTCTTCAGGGCCAGCACGCTGGCCTGCCACTCCTGCACCGACGGCCAGTCGCACAGGGCCACGTAGCACTCGCACGTCTTATTGGCCAGGAAGTTCAAGACCTCCGGGGAGCATTCGCTGGGCTTCAGAAGCACCGTCTTCCTGCCGTCACCTAGGAAGCCAAGAGCAAACGGGCAACGGCCCATCAAGAACACTGCCCCTCAGTGGAACCTACAGACTAGCGCTTGTGTACTTGCTTGTGCTTGTATGAACACGCAGCAGAGCTCCTGTCATAATAAACGCACAGATCACCATCAAATGCAGTTCAAGTGATGATTAATCAGAGCAGCAGAACTGTTCCAAGTGTCTCTCTCTCACACACACACACACACACACACACACACACGCACACACACACACACACACAGTTAGTGCGTCTTGGCGGTTGTGACCTCACCATTCCCCATGTTCTTGGGGCTGCTGCAGGCGCTGGTGCCCTTCATTAGGGAGCGGTCGAAGCCCTTGATGGAGCAGTCCGTCCCGGTCAGGGCCCCCAGCTGCTCCTGGTACTCCACGGCCGCCTTCTCAAACCTGCGAGCACAGGGCCGGATTAAGCCACCCGTGGGGACTCCCGGCAGAGCGAGCCCTCTCCCCCCCGTGTGTGTGTGGAGCAGCGGCCCTCACCGTCCCTCAGCCTGCAGGGCCACAGACCCCACCCAGCCCAGGCTCCTGCCGGCCACGCCCGAGCTCCAGGCCGCCAGGCCCTGGATGGCCTCCGGGCAGCGCAGCTCGCACAGCGCCTCCACCAGCATCACCACGGGAACCTCCATGTCCGAGACCTGGGGGAACAAACAGGGCGTTTAGACCCAGAATCAGTACAGCACAAACACTGCACTCAGACCCAGAATCAGTACAGCACAAACACTGCACTCAGACCCGGAATCAGTACAGCACAAACACTGCACTCAGACCCAGAATCAGTACAGGCCAAACACTGCACTCAGACCCAGAATCAGTACAGCCCAAACACTGCACTCAGACCCAGAATCAGTACAGCCAGAGAATCAACACAGACCAAACACTGCACTCTGGAGGCAACACAGCCCAACAAGCCAGATCAACAGGTAAGAATATGAATGGGGAGCAGAGCAGCATGAGAATACAGAACAAGCTTAACTGGCCTCTGATCCCCCCCCCCCAGTGCACATGCACCCCAGTCCCTTTCATTAGCGCTCGAGCCGCAGAAGCCCCTTTATCCAGAGCTCTCCCAGCGCATGGACGGCCTGGCACTCACGTGAGCGCTGCTGGTCCGGATCTCCGCCAGCAGGTCGAAGCCGTGGCGCACGGTGACGGCCGGCTGGCCCGACATCAGGCCCACCCGCATCAGCGCCATGCGGATCCGCGTCAGCCAGTCCTGGCACGTCTGCCGGTTGGTGTAGAAGAAGGTTCTGATGCCCTGTGGAAGAGAGGGAAACGTCAGCACTGAGAAAAACAGATAAAGAGGCCCTTTTACTACAGGCAGACACACAGACTAGAATGTGAAACCAGGGTGGGCGTTCCCGCCGGACGCGCACTGACCTTAGGGGGCGCTGTGAGCGCGTTGGCGCAGCCCTCGTAGGCGTTGTACATGAGCTTCTCCAGGTTCTCCAGGAACTGCAGCAGCAGCGCCAGGCGCACCTGGTTGGTGTGGTGGCCCTCGTCGCTCTCCCCGCCGCTCCACTGGCTCAGCTCCTGCTCGGGGTTCAGGCTGTGGGCCGCCAGGCTGCGGATGATGCCTGCGGGGGGGTGGGGGGGGAGGAGAGAGGTTTGGGGTGAGGGCCCTGACAGAACCACAGCGCAGCGCCCCGACGGCGGCCCCCGCCCGCGCCCCGCCCCGCCGCTTACCCTCGATGGTCTGGAAGGTGTCCTGCGCGCGGCCCAGGGGGGTGCGCAGCTTGGAGAGCACGGTGAACTGCGCCGCCTCCCACACGGCCCACTGCCACAGCACCGCCTCGGTCCGCAGCAGTGCCCGCGGCACCGTGGCCGCCTCCCGCTTCTCCAGCCGCTGGCAGCTGTGGAACAGGCGCTCCAGCCAGGGCTCCTTCCTGCAAGCGCCGAAAACACAATCCCCCTTTACACCGCAATCAACATTCACACAAACTCAAGCCTTAGAGGCCATACGCACGGTATTACACAGCCCTTACTGTGGGTGCACACAAACTACAGCACAGCCAAGCAGATTTCAGCAGGCATCACATGAACTCTACATTTTCCCCCAAAAGCTGCGACTTACCCCCCGCGATGCACGGTACCATACAGGATGAAGCTGATGAGGTCAGAGAAGTCCTGCGGGTGGAAGGTGTTGCTAGGCGCCTTGCTCATGTGCCGGCGGATGGCCAGCGAGATGTCCTGAATCTCCGCGTTCCCACGGTTACTGCAAGCCAAGCACCACAGTCAGTTTGAGCAGGTATAAACACTACACCTCTGCAACACAAATCTACACTTGAGTACCTTTAATGACAATGAGGACCAAACGAGAAAACGGAAAAGAGCTTTCAGGGGGAATCCTCACTGCCGTCTACGAGCGGATAAAAAGCCTAGCGCTTCCTCGCATTCTCACGGCCCTGAAATAAGACAGGCAGACCGCAGTGCTGAATGTGAGGAAATGGCGGCGCTGAAGCTGACCTCAGCACCACGTCCAGGGGGATGGTCTTCAGCAGCTTCCCGAAGGCCTGCCTCACCCGAACGGCGGAGTGGACCAGCTGGACCCGACACACGTCCACGCACCTGGGGAGGGGGACGCCGGTCAGCGGGGGGGGGTTCAGAGCAGAGTACGGCGTGCCCGGTATGCGATGGGCCAAAAATTTGGGTGCTGTATGTACCTCTGCAGCAACTCGGTGGACAGGGATGAAGACAGCACCTGCAGGCTGTTGCAGGTCTGCAGACAGACAGCTGGGTCTTCATTCAGGGCTGGAAGAGAGGAAACACCATCACAGCTCCCATAATCCTACCAGGCCTGAGAAACTACAGCAACTAGCAACCTGCACATACATAAAAACCAACCGGGGTGAGAGTATCTTTGCTCTTACCGTTAGCAAGAAGTCCTTTGCAGAATTTGTGGAATGACGGCAGAGAAAAGAGAGGAGTGTAGGTCTCCGATTTCTTCATCACAAGCGACATTTCTAGAGCCCAGTTCAGCAGCAGCCGCCTGCGGGGATTTAGAGGCCTTTCAGTTCAACACCGTTCCATCTCCCCAAACTGCCGCTAAGTGAGAGCACAAATCTACACTTGAGCACCCTGCCCTTTCCACTGCTCTGCGCTCTAACGCAATAAGCAAATGTCAATGGGTCTCCTTGACCGCGGTCAATGGTTCTGCAACGATACAGTCAATACGAGGCACTGTTACATTCTCAAACGCACGGCCGGGGAGGTTTCAGAAAGTTAGCATTTGCGTCAAAAATGTAAACTTTGAATTAAAGTTTTATGCTTTATCTTTTCCTCAAAATGCTTTTTTTTTTTACCCTTGAGTACTCAACCTTAAGGGCAATACATCAATGAGACATGAGGACTTGAAATTGAATGCAAGATGAGATCACAGACAACATGGCCCATTGCTTAAGGCAAGGGCTATTTAACCCATAAGCAGAGCCGAGCGCAGGGGCGGAGTCATTCGTCTGATTGGTGCAGGGAGCGGAATGGCAGGAGGTGACAATACCGGGCCTCGGCGTAGAGGTGCTCCTTGCTCAGCAGCATCCCCAGCAAGCTGAGGAGAGTGCTGAAGTGCTTCTTGGTTGCCGTGGTGACGGTGCTGATGACAGCCCCGTCGAAGAGGGAGGGAGAAGACGAGCTGAGGCTGCTGGAGATGAAGTGGTCGTGTCTGCGGGAACGGCGAGGGAAACAGCGGTCGGGTCAGGCGGCGAACGAAGGTCGCCCGCGGCGACAGCCGAGCGGCGCAGAGGGGCGGGGTCGGGCACGCCTTACCTGGTGCAGTGCGAGTAGAGGGTGTAGAGAACGCCGTACTGCACCACCGGGTGGTACACGGCCAGCTCGGAGTGCACCACCAGCAGGTTCTGGCTGAGCAGCGCGAACACGGTGGGGGACAGGGCCCACATCTGCCGGGGCACAGACAGACACGGGAGACGAGCGTTAAACAGAGACCCGCCCACTTCATCTACCGCAGCGCCGCCAGGGCGCGGGACCCGGCACGCAAAGCCACTGACCCCGATGAGGGAGTTCTTGGTGTTGCCGATGGTGGTGAGCGCGCTCAGGTTGAAGATGAGGGTGAACTCGGCCCTCTCCGGGGCCAGCTGCGTCTGGGCGAAGGCGGGGTGCTGGATGTGGGGGCAGGCGGCCAGCAGGCCCAGCGGGGTCAGCAGGCCGTTCAGGGCGCAGCCCATCTCCCCCAGCACCAGCTTGTAGGCGGCCTCCAGGGTGGGAATGTTCTTCAGGCTGAGGACGGCCTGGTACACCGCCAGGGCCGCCGCCATCACCTGAGCCAGACACAGGCAGGGTTAGCGCTCCACTGCTGCTCCACGGACACTACCCCTCTGCTCCCATTACAGTCTTACACTGAGCTGCCATTAAGCCCTTAACAGAGTCAATGAGTGATCAAACTTTAATAGCCATTCAGGAGCACGTGTATTCAGCAAGCCTAATGTTAATCATGGTCCTTTGTATAAATCGTGGTGCTCAGTGTTGACTGTGGTCCTTAGTGAAAACTGGCGCTTAATGTTAACTGTGATGCTCAGTGTTAATCGGGGTGGGGCTGTGCACCTCTTTCTCCCTCTGGAAGCGAAGCTCCAGCAGCTGGGAGTCCGGCGCCAGCAGCTTCTCCACGAACGAGGAAGGCAGCTTGGTGTTAATCTGGTCCACAATCTGCACCACAAAGGAGGGAGTTAAGTCACAGCCATGAAGTCCAGATGCGCAGCCTCCTAACCGAAGACCACACATTAACCAGCAGAAAAGGGGAGGGGTGGGGGCGGGGCGAACATCCGTCACACGGACGAGGACGCAGGCCTGGCAGCTCACAGGCGTGCTGCGCGGCGCGGAGACGCCCGCCCACGCGTTAGCGGTCTGAGCGGGCGCTGGGGTGCCCCTGGCAGGCTGCAGGTGCGCTACGCGCTGCTAGGGACGTGGGGGCTGGTCTTACCAGCGTGAGCAGGTTGAGCACGGCGATGCAGTACTCGGGCCCGCAGGCCTGGCAGCCCTCCAGCTGGTTGAGCCCGTAGGTGATGACCGCGTCCGTCAGCTGGCTCATGCCCGCGTCCACGCTCAGCAGCAGCACGCACACGCACTCATTAGCCGCCGTCAGCACCGCCTCCGAGAAGAACACCTGCTTGGCCGTGGTGACGCACGCCAGCACGCGGTTCAGCACCTGCACGGAGAGGCCGGAAACCAGGGGTCAAACTCAAGGACAAAAAAAAAAAACATTCTGAAACAATATTTCTCATATCTATTCTGGTGGCCATGTTCATGCATGTCTCTGACAGGGTCAAGCCGGAGGAGGGAAGGGCGGGGGGGGGCGAGCTCACATCAGTGACGTAAGCCTCGGTGATGGGGGGGCCGCGGACGGGGTTGAAGCGCTCCCCGATGCTGCGCACCACGGTGCTGAAGACGCGCAGGAGGGCCGCCAGCTTGGGGAGGGACACCGAGGGCGGGGGGATTTCCTCGTCCACAGACTCCCCCGAAGCCACGTGGCTGAGGTCCTGAAAGAGGGGCAACACTGAAAAACACTCACACAACTCCGCCACGCCCACTCCACTATCCACAGCCCGAGCACCCTAAAAGGGTTTCATTCTTACGTGCACCTGAACGAAAAATGAACTAAACGGAACAGAAACGTCACACTTCGTGGCAGTGCAGGACGTGCGCAGTGATGGCGGACAGGCTACCTCAGCGTAGGCCTCCATGTCTTCCAGAAACTGCCCCAGTAAGGTGGTGGAGAAAGCCAGGTCTGCCACCCAGAACTGCTCCAGGCTCTGCAGCCACCCTGCGGACACAGAGCACACCGATCAGACCACGAGCCCATCTGCCGACCGGGGGGCCAGACCGGGAACCGGACCGTCTCTGCTCACCAGACACCTGGAGGGTGAGGGACGCCTTCTGCGTGTGGTCGATGTGCCACCCGACCAAGATGTCCACCGTGTCCTGGAACAGAGGGCACACGTAGGGTTAAGGGGGGGGCGCCCTTCGCCTTGACGAAAGACGGCGAGGCGAACGAGCGCGGAAGAGAACGAGCGGGCTTACTCTGAAGTTGGTGCTGAAGATGTGCGGGTAGCAGTGCGCCACCTGCAGGATGCACCTGACACTCTGGCACAGCAGCTCCGGGGTGTCCAGGTTCTCCAGAATGGACTGCAAGCTGCTCATTACCAGCTGTTTGAGGGGAGCACACAGAGAGTTACCAACAAGAACGCACTTCCTGTGGGCATGAGACGAGACCAAGCGTGGCAGGCTCCCCACCTGCATGACTGATGAAAAGCCCTTCCTCTCTCCGGCCATCTCCAGGGCCTTGTACGTCGCCACCAAGTAGAGCAGCTTGACCTCGTCTTTGGTGGACGAGTTGCACTTGAGGAAGATCCACTTGAAGATCTTCTCGGCCTCGTAGCTGAGGGAGGCGCAGAGCAGGCCCAGGCAGCTGGCTCCCTCCTGTCTCAGCTCCTGCAGTAGTTTACTGCTGCAGACCCAACAGCCACACGTCAGCTCAGGGGAACACCGACACCCCACTCACCTCGCCAAAGTGCCGTTTGCGGAGGGAGGGGACTGGTAAATCCTTTTTTTTTTTACATGAAGTTATACGTTCCCATGTGAACACAGATGTTTGTCAAAAGAACTGTCGATTCGTAAGTTTATACCTTTCATTTAAAACGTCGTTTAGGGCAGTCAGAATTGTATCCAACTGCTTCGCCAGGACCTGAGGAGACAAAAAACATTTCTGTCAATGCAAAGAGTCTCAGTAATTCACTGCTACAGAAGCCTCAAATGCAGCCTCTAAAAATGAAGCTGTAAGAAACCCTCAGATATCAGATCCCTGTCCATCTTGATAGATGTGGACTTGCCACTCGTTTGTGTAGCCTGCATAGATACAACTGTGTATCTTGATACAAAACTAGAGTATAGGTGAGTGACTATGGGGTGCAGATATCCAGTGTTCTATGTGAGTAAGGGACTTAAAACTGTTAGGAGTGCAGTGGTTAGTCAAAACGGAATGCCATGTTAATGCAGTTTATTGTAGCGTGTTCGATAATGGCAATATACAGAGGTGCAAAATGGTGTGCGTAATTGGATCCCTATACACGTATGACGCGCAGGAGACTGTGTTGATGAGTCTTCCCGAACCACTGCACTTTTACCCTTATATACCCAAATATCAAAGGAAAACCCCGAGTCATCAAAAAAAAGCTAGCGCTACCTCTGGAAGCATAGCACACTGGGTTAACATTTGTAGCTGAGACACTAATTTGTTCCCCATGACACCAGCTTTCCAACAATACCAAACATGATTACACAGTATTATGGAGAACCTGAGGTTTACATAATGCTGATCCAGTAGGATGTTTGCAACTGAGCACCATCTCTTTATCAGACCCCACTGACTCCCTGTCAGCACAGTAAACAGTCTGTTTACCTTTGGGGGTCTGATAAGGGGCACACTTCTGTAAAATCACCTGAAAAGCATTGGGCCACTTTCACTTTTATATAGTGGTGAAAAAAACATTGCTATGGGGTTAGACAGACATCTAACATAACCAATAATGTTGTGACGCAAGTCCATGCGCTGCATTTTCCATAGTGATCACGGTGCATTTTCATCACATGACGCTTGTTACTACTTTCTTATCATTATTTTCTTTATATTTTACCCCTATTCTTCTACTAAACCGGAATACCCAGTTGGGTTTGTTCACACTCAGCACAGCAGCCTCCACTGTGAATGTGAGAAAGCGCAGACCAGCATGCGCTCCTCTCTGAAACACGCGGGCTTCGCTGGGGCTCCTTTTCACTCCACAGTCCCCCAGTTAAGCTGAGCCAGAGGATGATGCTCCACATACTGCGACACCGTTTTCAGGCATACCGACAGAAATCCCCGAGACTGCCCTTCTCTCTGCCACTGAAGCACCAGATGGGCTAGCAGTCACAAGCCATTATAACACTGGAAACAGCCTAAGAGAATCAGCCCTAGCCTGGGTAAGGCTAAAGTACTAAGCATCACAACAAAATGTTTACTTTGCCCACAAAGAACGTTTCTGTTTTTGTGGACATTGTAAATTGCTTCTGAAACGTCGCACAAGCAGACCAGACACAAACAGACAGACAATGTGAAGACTGGGCAGAGAGATGCACAACTCACCACTTTGTTCTCAGAGTGCTGAATGAAGTCTTTCAGCTGTTTCATGGTGGCCAGTCTGCGGTCCCTGTCATCTTCCCGGGACACCCGCCGCAGAAGATTGGCCAGCCGAGACTCATCAGAGTGAGGCAGCGTTCTATCTGTGAGGGGCCAGAGGGGGGAGGAGGGTGTCATCCCACGACCTGGACATTATCCACAGCCCCCCGAGAGCAGGAGGAGACCTGGTCTGTATTATAGTCTCGACAATAAATACATAAATGTAACGAATCCACAAACAAATGCAGCAGATCCACAAACAAATGCTCCTGATACACAAATACATTCGCTGCATTTATTTTTGGATCTGCTGAATTTGTTTGTGGATCCGCAACATTTATTTGTGGATCAGCTGGCTTTGTTTATGGATCGGATGCATCGGTTTGTGGATCGGCTGCATTTATATGTGGATCAGTTACATTACTGTTTTTATTTTTGAGACAACAATACCCCCGTAAGTCTGGCACCTACCCTGTGATTTCCTCATGTCCTTTGAAGCTAAAGCACGGTTTCCATGCTGAAAACTGGTTGAATCCACGGTCACATCGTTGACTCTCAGCTCTTGCCCCAGTGTCTTCCAATGAAAAGCGTTTTCACAGATACCTTCATCGACTTCATATCCACCTATTGAGACCAAGTAAGAGACCGATTCAACCAGACAATAAAGATAGGAAAGGAAACTGAGCTGGTCATGAGATGGTAGAATAACTACAGTAAAACAATATGAGGCATTTGTATGGTGGCCCTGAAGGGCAAAACAACAGCAAGTCAGAAAACACACACCAACAAGTTCGGAAAACACCAGCCAGTTCGGAAAACACCAGTAAGTTCGGAAAACACCAGCAAGTTAAAAAACACACACCAGCAAGTTCAGAAAACACAGCAAGTAAAAACAAAACACACCAGCAAGTTAAAAAACACACACCAGCAAGTTCAGAAAACACCAGCAAGTTGAAAAAAAACACACACCAGCAAGTTAGAAAAAACACACACCAGCAAGTTCGGAAAACACCAGCAAGTTAAAAAAACACACACCAGCAAGTTAAAAAACACACACCAGCAAGTTCAGAAAACACCAGCAAGTTAAAAAAACACACACCAGCAAGTTCGGAAAACACCAGCAAGTTAAAAAACACACACCAGCAAGTTCACTGAAAACGGAAAGGGTAAGTACGAATTGAAACGAGTATTCCTCGTCGCTGATTGGACGCACAGTCTGTCACTCTGGGTGACCGAGAAATAGGAAGTGGGGACATGCTACTCTAGGGAGAAAGAAAATGAGCCTAAACGACTTGCGTCATGTAACTGCAGTAGGGTTGGGCGATATGACGATATTAGATCATGAACGATTAAAATGTCTCCACGATCTGCCTTTCCAGAGAGATCGGGGGTATCAGGCTACAGTGAAACTGCACATTCTATCAGCTGCACTGACAACGCTCATACAAGGCATCCAACGTTGTTTTCTCAGCCAAACCTAAAATAGATTTTTTCCAGTACTTTTGCGATTGTTTTCTGTGCCGGCAAATAAGTCAGAGGTGGTCCAGTGCTAGCTTTTGGTTGCTAAGGGGACGTGTATCAACCACCCCATATAAATGAATGGAACTTGACATAAATTTGCTAGCATACTGTAGAAGTGTCCTATCTTCCGTATTTGAGATTAATATGAGAAAGGGCGGTCGCTATCAGCACGTCTAGGAATCCGTACATATTCACAGTTGTAAGCCAAGTCGCAGGACGCAAAATAGCTGTTAGGAAAGCAGTTTGAAATTATTAAGCAACGTCTGCACCATTACTTTTAATGGGTCGGGATGAGATAATTCTGAGCGTGTTGCTTGTCTTAAAGTTGATACTGTAAATAAGACTGTATTAATATAATTACATGTATGTGTATGAAGTTGGTTTTTTACCTTTAGACAGTTTATTATGAGTTTTTTTTTTACAGAACTTATATTTTAATAGGAAACGATGTCCAGTTCTCTCTAATAAATATGAAGTAAATACACTACCAGTTAAGGTGGTCGATACACGCAACCCCACCCCCCTCGGGTGGTCGATAATAGGTGCTCTCACTCTAGCTAGCTATATAGTTAGTACAGGAGCGTCGTGGGTCTGGACGGTTTCGTGCTTGTTTATTTGACAACATATCGGCATGGCTGACACTACAGAGGAGTAGGTCCCTAAAAAATTTTGACGTCTGTGATATGGAACTGGTTTGGGTTTTCCAAAACCAAGACGGCGCAAAACACCATTATTTGCAAAGTTTGCAAAGAAAATGTTCACACATCGGATGGCAACGAGACAAACCTTTTTAATCACCTCAAGAGAAAGCATTGTTGAATGTTAATACTTTGCAGAATTGCACTTGATTAAAATCTGGTACTTTGCCCCAATTGGTCTCTGTTCTTTTTCTTTTAGGTTTTGTTCCCTTGAAAGGCAAGATTTTCTTAAATAGGGATATTAGTTTGATTGCACTGTTCATTCACTTGCAAAATAGTCTTATACCAACATGAAAAAGAATCGTGATCATATCGTGGATCGTGATCATGCCTGAGAAAAATCGTGATATGATATTTTTGCCATATCGCCCACCCCGCACACATTCGTGCTTATTTTAATCAAGGACATTCATATGACATAATCCTGGATATGCTCTCAACTTTTCACCACATTAAAATGAGTACGCGCACCCTTAAAGGAAGCAGGGCTGTTCAGAAGACAAAACTACTCCTCAATGACTGATGTAAGAAATGCCATACTGACGGAGTTAAGTGGACCAGGACAGTTGGCTATCGAACTATGTGGCAAGTACTTCAGCAAAAGCATAAATTGCACGTTAAACGTGCTGACGTGATGAGGTTGCTACGAGAACTTAATTCACGGGGGACTGAACTGGGGGAAAGCTGCAGGTTCTGTAGACGCACATATCACATAACCTTCCCAAATTCTCCCACGTCACTCCTCTGCTGCGATCACTCCACTGGCTACCGGTCGCTGCCAGGATCCGGTTTAAAGCACTGACCCTTGCCTACACTGCTGCCAACAGGACAGCCCCCATCTACTTGCAGGACATTCGATTCTATGTGCCTGCTCGACCACTCCGCTCTGCGGCAGCAGGGCGCCTTGTAACCCCTCCCACCCGACCAAAGGGATCACAGAGCTTCTCCACCCTCCCCAGTGGTGGAATGAACTCCCCGTCCCCCTCCGAACCTCCCCCTCACTACCCATCTTCCGCCGTGGCCTGAAGACTCATCTCTTCAGACTATACCTAGACCAACCACCACCACGCTGTGTATTTCACTCTAAATTTTCATGACACTTGTTACATGTTGCCCCATCCCAGCACTTTTTGGTAATTTGTATTTGTCCTAATACTGTAGCTTATTCTTCTGCCTAGTTGGCTTTGCAGAGGTTAGGTCTGAATAGTGTTCACTGTGTGAACTAAACTGTGTTCTTGGCTAGAAATAGCTGTACAAAATAAGTATTGTACCTTACTGAACCTGTGTTTAGCAGTTGTCTATGACCATGAAATGCACCTTTTGTACGTCGCTTTGGATAAAAGCGTCTGCCAAATAAATGTAATGTAATGTAATATCACTCCATCGGTCCGGTACTCATAGGAGTAAAACCCAGAAGTCCCAGTACGGCGTGACAATCTGTTCTGGAACTTCCCATTTTTGACCCA
Organism: Anguilla rostrata; assembly: GCF_018555375.3. Taxonomy (NCBI): domain Eukaryota; kingdom Metazoa; phylum Chordata; class Actinopteri; order Anguilliformes; family Anguillidae; genus Anguilla; species Anguilla rostrata. The sequence continues at coordinate 49,512,894 of NC_057934.1, forward strand.
AACTAATGTTGAAAAGACAAGTTCCGCTGCAGCTGCCAACATTTACAGGAATATACAGTTCGGTCAGAGTTGTTTAACAACAGGTAAGAAGCTGTTTGTAAGTCGCCTCAAGTGGATCTTATTGTGGTAAATTAACTGCGGCGTGCCTAGATTCAGTAACGATTGCCGGTAGGCTATATGTAAAGGTACGCATATGGGAAAAAATGAAAGGCAAATACCAGGCCAATTCAGATGAGAACCTGCATACACGCCGGCCCTGCAGGAGTGGAACTGTCCACATCTGGTTTAAAAGATCAATCACATCTACTCTTTTTGTGCTCTTCAGGAGTCACAGAATAACAGTTCAATCCAGTTTATGAAGTAATAGGCCAACTCTTAATATCAGAAGTATATGAGGTGAAGGGCTCGACATTGAGCTGCTATGGCCTGCAAATGTATTAATACAGATGTTTTACTTATGCTATATATATTTATATACATATATATATATATTTTTTTTTAACAGGCTTCCTCCATTGAAATTTAGAAATTTTAAAATGGCGGTTGAAATAAAATGCTGCGAGTACTCGACCAATCAGAAATGTGTTCAGCGCATGTGCCCCACACCAAAAGTTCCTGTACTTTCCGAAAGTACTACCCCCCGAGCAGGGACTTTTTGGGGGGTAAAGTAAAGTCCCCGGAACTTAATTTAGACCCTGGTTCCTGCGGTGGAAACGCAGCTTATCACACAAATTCACCAGCAAAACCCTATTCAATGATTGCAATATTGTAACTCTAGTCAGAACATACAGTTTCAAATAGGTTGGATCATTCCTTTAGAAATGAATGAAACAGCAGCAGAAGCAGCAGCAACAACAGCTTAGCTAATCACCTGTAATACTTGACGTCTAACAAGGACACAATAGATGGCATAATCCCAAACTTTTGCCCTCAAGCAACACAACACATTACAAAGGAACGAAAAGTAGAACTGAAGTCAATGTAATTATGAGCACAGGTGTTCTCCCTCTCTTTACAGGAAACTGCGACACATAAGTTTCATTTTCTGTTCTGTATCAGCCACACAGCAATAGCAGCCAGACCCATAGAGAGAAACTATCTGGGAACCTAAACATAGAAATGACAGCACACGTATTATTAACCACTCTGCTTATGACTGGAAGAAGCACATGCATGTTTGATATGGAGGGTAATCACAGTTCAGGAGAAGAGAGATGCCAGAGCACAACTGCTCCACATTACACAGACACAGGATAAGATGAAGAGGACAGCCTGCAAAATTTAGCACTGCTATTCAAAAAACGTGCTTTCATTTGCACAACAAAGAAATGCGGCAAGGCAAGGCAAATTGGGGGAAATGAACAGAGCGGGAATGTGTGGCAAAGTCAAGCACGCACCCCCTTCTCCGAGTGTGCTGGCGGCTGCGAGGGCCTCATTGCGCGGTGGAGGGGAGTCGGGCGGGTCAGAGGATGGCGTGTCGAAAAGCGAGGCTACGCCGCGGTCTCTCGTGGTACTGCACGTGGCGCCGTCCTGGGTGGCAGACGCACGGTCACCTCTGAAACACAAAGTCAGTCCGTCAGCAGGAGCCACGGCGACGCCGAGCGCCATGAACTCTGCTGCACCCGCCAGCGAGTGCGATCGGGCGGGCACTCGCACAGCGTTAATCTGCATCACTGCTTACGCAGAGGCTTCCTTGGCAACCTTCAAAGCTCAGCAACAGAATGCCATTTAAAGGCACATAAGGCCTCTTTCTGAAAATAGAATATCTGTAGTTGATAACGGTGCACAGTGTATTGGGAGGGAATCGGCACATGCCCAATGAAAGGTTAAAATATCCAACTTGTTGATATTTTTCATGTGTTTGCTCTTCACAAACACAAACTACATGTAGTATGCTTCATTCAAATCCATTCACTCCCAGAATTTCACAGAACACAGTGATCCTGACCCATGTCACCTTCTAGCAACTAGGCCGACATTTGCAACTACTACAACTACCAATTGGAGAAAACAAAATAAAAATCATTGAACCTGAAATCAAACTGTTTATGGAATTTTACCTCTTAGAATGAGTCCAATTTATTAACAAATTATTTGACCCTCCATACAAATAAATCTGAAATTTGGAATCTGTATTGCAAGAAAAAAAAGTCAGAGTTTGATGCAATATGCCCAAATTTTTAGGGGAAACTCATGTCTCAAGAAATGATAAGTCCACAGTTAGCAGTTTAACAGCAAAATATTAACCAAATTTCTGGTATATCTCCAGAGGATAAAATCCACGAGGACATGTCAGTTAAATCTCAGAACTATCCAGTTTTAAAGTTTAAAGTAAGCAGTTAATGTAGAAAAGGCAATCTTCCTCAAACGTCTTCATTGTGCAATTACTTGTTCAACCACAATCCTCATTTTCATGCATGTCATAGTGAAATACATTCTTTTACTGGTCACCGTTCCAATATGCTTCCATGGGTGCTCACTTAACCACGGCTTATGCCTACGGAAACAGATACGGAAGCCAGCTGAGAAAGTGTTTAGAATTTTAAAATGCCCGGGCTGGGTTCCAATTTGTTTATTCTGCCATGTCATATTTTCTTTCACAGCTAGGAGCTACAATTGCTGCCTGGCTGAAGTAGGAAGAAAACCACATAGCGTACACAAACAGTACAAATACATAATGAAATGTATAAAGTGTACATGAGGGAAACCAAGGTCCCAATATCTACTCTTGAAGTCTATAATCACATCAGTCCTATTCACTTAAACCTCTCAGTATAACGATGCAAGATCAAGTTTGTCTCGGTTCAGTTTTCACTTTGAGCAGGCGGTGCAACCCAGTCGCTTTCCTTTCTGTCCTCATCATAGTGTCACACATTTGGAGTACTAGGAACATTCACCAGATCCAAGGAGCAGGGCGCAGTGATACCTGGCTGACAGCTTCTCGTTTTTCATTGCTGGAGCGCCACAGTGCATCAATTATATCTATACATCCACTTCCTAATTCCTAATTTCCATTTATAAAATGAAACAAATGAAAGTCTGTTGAAATAATCCACAGTAACACCTCATAGGTTCGATCCTCAGTTCATTTCACAATATTCCCAAGGAGTGTAAAATACCCTCTCCGCAGCTGCGGCTTGGTAATTTAAGTACCAACAAATAATCATAGCTATTATATAACTAACCTTCTTAATTACCTGGCCCGAGGAAAACAGGTAAAATCCAGCTGCGTCTAAAATCAAAAATTTTCTAATGGAAATTTGACCATTTAAGAGGATATATCATTACAGGGTTGTAGGTGCACATGCAGCTTTCAAATGACTAATTTTTGCAAACAATGGCATCAATTTTTGTTCTTTTTAGTATTCCAAAGATATTTTACAGTAGACCATAAGTGGGGTCTTTTTCAACTGTAGGTCTATTTATTATGACATTTGGCCCAGAGAAGCCTTTTGGATTAAGCATTGAAATCTTAAAGACAAAGCCATGGATAGCATTCGTTTTAAAGGTGAATTATCCTTATCATCCCTATTAAGGCTATACCAAAAAAGCATGGTTTATATCTCTACCTGGATTTATATTCAGGCATTTATCAGTTCTGTGGGATGATTTTTTAAAATGTGATTTTATTGTCAGAAATACTGATATATGTCTAGAGGCCAAATTATTGCTCCAAAGATGTTGGTTGTCTTGGATCTAAAATTGATGCCTTTTTAAGAATGACTACAAAGGAAACTGAATAAAGTACAGATTTGTTCATATGAATGCTCAGGGAATAAGTGGGAAATAACATAAAGGAAATCTGATCCTAAAAAGTGATTTCTGACACAATGACCGCACAGTGCTGCAGGACCGCAGATTCATCAGCTGACTACAAGCCACCAAGACACTACCAGTTGCATTTCACATCAAAATGCAATGGACTGAATTACCTTAAAACATGTAAATTTGTTTGTAAATTGATATTTTCACATTATAGAACACAGAATGTTGCAAGATGCATTTCCTTTTGCTTATTCCGATCTTTTCATAAATATCACCAAATGCAAATTTCCCCTGTAAGAAACAAACTTCAAACAACATCTGTATCAGCAGGGGAATTGTCAGATCTGGTTGGGCAAGCATCTGAAATTGGTGTCAGCTCACAAAGTCCATCAGTACACATCTGCTGCTTTCTATTGTGCACTGGACCAAAGTGGGAGAAATACACTGTAATCAAACACTGCAGCTTCACACATTAAGCAGGTTCACTGAAATGCTTACAATAGCCATGTTTTGCTACACAGCAACAAGCAATTAAGCTAAAAGACTGTAACAGCTTATACAAGACAGTGTCAATAGTAATTAGCATTAATTAAGAGGAGACGTTACAGGTTTACAAGTAACTAACGAGCCAGCGTAATCAAAGGCAAACCCTGACAGTACTGAAAAAAAGCTTCTTCTTTGCCTTTAATTTCATAAAGAGAACGTTCTGAGAATCTTGTGTGACCTGCCAACATATTCGACTAAGACTAGCTGAATCTTTTGTCACAGAACTAAGATGTTTTTCGCAAAACTGTGCCCTTTCCATCTGCTGAAAATATGTTTGGAAATTTTTTTTGAAAGAACATGCCTACATTTCTTAACGTTGCTCATATAAAACATACCATACTGTAGACATCTCACTTTGCTCAGGTATGCCTTCCTTCTGTGTTTCATTTTTTGCCAACATTCTGTATTTTACATACATGTCCTTTCACTTTCTATTATGAAAATGCTGTTTAGACAAAGGTAACAGCTGATACAAATACGTTGCAGTATAAAATACTGCGTAATGTTATTTATCCTCTTGTCATTTTTTGTGCGGGTTTACCAAAGGTGCTGATAATTCTGGACCTGACTGTAGTTAGAAAATGGAACATAGTGCACTGTCACAGCATTGAAACATAAAAGGAATATATTTTCCAAACAATGCTTGGCAGATGTATAACTATATTTCCAAAACTTGTCAAAATATATAAAGCACGCTGACTAGTTGCACATAAAATTGGCTAGCTAAAATGTTAAGTTATCTTTCTGCAAGCTAATACTTATTTGATCCAGTCTCCGCATATAGTCTAGTAAAAAACTCACGGTGAGTAAGATAGCTAGTGTTAACTAACTGGTCACTAAGGCTAGCAAGCATACAAGCTACACTAACTTAGCCAAGTTCATATTCTTAACATTAAATTAACATTTTCAAAAACGGACTGCTTCATGTCCATGTTCACACTGTTGATAGCACTGGGATTTATTTCGCTAACATTATCAAAGACATGGCCAGTAAGTGACACGGAATGGCTACAGCAGTAGGCCAGACACACAGTTGTGCCTGAAAGATTTTGGCTCTTCATTATTCACACCACAGCCCAGAGGTTTTAAGACTGGCATGTGCACATATGCTTGCGCAGAACAATAACCAAATGCTGGCACTATAAGAGAGATGAGAAGGGCCACCAGTTTGTCTCCCCTTTATTTCTTGCAGTGTACTTCAGTCCTCCGCCAGCTAGAAGTCGCAATTAGCCTCTATGTCAAGCCGCTTCTCAAACAATTATCTGATTTGCACCACCTCAATAATCTAAACTGACAAAGTAATTACGACGAATTAAGCACAGATGATGACTGACAGCAAATGTTGGCAAGAGACACTCACATGTTAAATTTAGTTTGATTACTTACTACCATAGACACGCTGCTGTACAGGGGCATGATAGGTTTTGTTAGAAGCAGTGGGACATGCCCACATTAAAAATGAGAGCAGTTAGAACATTTAACTCGCACACAAATGTTAAAATAAAAAACAAATTTATGATTTAACTAATTAACTAAGCATGGTCTTCAAGACCTTAAGTAGAATCGGGTGTCTTAGTCCTGGGCTAAAACAAAAACCTGCAGCCACACCTGCCTTTTTTGGATAAGATTGGACATCCCTGCTTTATGTGGAAGCATTTTTCTTTTTACTGCAGTGATACTCATTACTGGTCCTGGACAGCCACAGAGTCTGCTGGTTCTTGTTTTTCCTAAAGATCAGCAACTGACACAGACGCAAGAAACCAAGTGATCAGACTTGGCTGTGTAATCATCTGCTTTAATTGACTAATTGCTATGCTACTCAAGTTCTGAATAACAACTAAAGCCAGCAGACCATGTAGCTCTCCTTGACCACGAGTAAGGACCACTGGCTCAGACATGCTTTTCATAGCATTTAAACGTCCATACATGTTCACTTTTCTTCCCGACTCTCCCTATATTAGATCAATTAACCTTTTAAAAAAAATGTCTCAATTAGAAACTCAATTGCACAATTAGTCCCTTTTGTGTGTGCCGTTGGAGTGCCCATGGGGATGCCTGGAGCATAACCATTGAAACACAAGTTTAAATCCCTGCAGGACACATGGTGGAGACAAAATGGAGGCCCTAGTTATGAGTAATGTTTTCAAAGTGAGAACATTTGTAAAATACCGCAAACACAACCACGAAAGTTCAAACACATTTATCCATTGCATTAATTTATCCATTTAATATCATAAATGTCGCATTTAAAAGGTAAATGTGTTAAAAGCAGCATAATCAGACAGGACTAGCACCACCTCACTTTCACGTAAGCAATGTTTAAATTGTGAAGGTTCCTTAGTATTATGGCATAAGCAGGGGTGGAATTTCAGATGAACACATGAAAGCACCATTTGAATGATCAGATTCTCTAACAAAATGTAGTGTATGCTGAATGCAGTGCTTGGCCACCACATTTGCCCATGGAGCCCACCACTGAGACTACTGGCTATGATACACTAGCAGGCCTTTAAATAATAAAATAGCATTAATGATTACCAAAAACTATTGAACACCTATTCATACACCACTAGGTCCAAGCTGTTCAATACATCTCAAAGCACTGTCTCTACATTCATGAAAGCTCCTGGAAATGTCAGCAACGTCCAACAAAAAACAAGGCCTAGCTGAACTTTTCATCAGAACTTTGCACACTTCCAGGCTGGTGGAAAACTGTTTAGCCCAGTCTTCAAATCTAGCTAATTTCAGTGGCCATTTACATTTTTGTTACACATAATGTGACACGTTTTAAAAAGTGTACCAAACTACAAACTGTATATTATTATTCACATTAAATACAATATTCTATGTTGTTTTTCTAGTACTAATGCATGCCCTCTGTGCTATACAGATGTGTGTATCTTTCACCCTAGCGATATTGTGTGGGTTAGTTCGAGAGCATTTCCACCAACTCGCTCGAGCCTACATACAGTTCAAAGAGCTATATTTATTAGTAAGATTCATCCCTGAGAATACAAAACGATTTGCATTTTTGCCTTGGACGGTTCAGCTCAAAGTGTAACGTACCTAAAGGTGCAATCAGTTTAGACACACCCATTAAAAAGGCATTTCCTGCTTTGATGGCATTTGCGTTTCATTACTGGATGAAATGATGGATGAAGCAGTACTGGATCACAATTTGGATCTAAATTCACCCAAAATGGCTATGGTGACATTTGATTATCCGTGATGATGGGCACGACCAGCTTCCATTCCATGCACGTCTGAGTACAGGATAGTTCATATGGTTCAAAGTTCTGCTAGTACCAAAGTGAAGTTTGAAGTTCACAATGGCAACACAAGAAGAAAATCTGGCCAAAGAAATCGTTTGTCGTCAGGCACCGCAACTAAATTAAAACAAACATTTTTGTAATGGCTCACCCTTGAGGTTAATCTTAACTTTCAACAACAAAATGACTCATTGTTTCGAAGAAAATTAGATATATCAAGTCCATTTGATATATAATGCTAGCGCTAGCGACATCACGTTATATCGAGATACCAGGATGTATGCAACTAACGTTATATGCCTATGCTAAATATTTTTGCGTGATAGCGATAGTTTTGCGCTAACTATATTCAACATTGAGGTAAGTTACGTTAAACAGCAACGTAACGTTACCTAGTTGGTTTATATGGGTAACGTTAGTTCAGTCAAACAATAACGTAGCAGTCCTAACAAGCACGCCGTTAGCCAGCTAGCTAGTTAGCCACGTAGCTGCCGTGTTACTAGCTAGCTAGTCTAGCTATCTACCCTCCCCAACTGAACACAGCTGTACTGCATGCAATCCAAGTTATCAATCGAAAATGCAATGCAGAAACCAGACAATTTTAAACGTTCTTCGATCAGCTAGTCTAGCGACAAGCGCATGTTTTGTCAGCACATAACTAACGTTATCTGCAATCAGAAGCATTGAAACTTGGCGATAGCGAGCGAGCTAGCTAGCGAGCTTCGCAATCTAAGGTTGGTAGCGTGCCCGATAATAATGACTTGCGTTGCCGTGAAATTGAAACTGACCTATTCCAAATCTAGCTAATATATTGGCTGGTTCGCTCGGAAGACACCTATCTGTCAGATATTGATAGAGGACAATTAGCTAGCACAGCACGTTGATGTAATCATTAAATATACCAAGTAAAAATTGTGACTATGTCGCTACCAACCAACCAGCCTGATCAATACCCAGTGATTCGGTAATACAACGCGGCCCAAACCAAATAACGTTAGCTAGCTAGCTAGTAAAGTTAACCACCATCAATTAATTTAGTCAACTCGCTGCTTAAACACTCGCCAGGAAATCTAAAATATTCAACCACCTACCGTTGCTAATGTTTGCAGGTGAGAATTGGGCTATAACTTGCTAACGGAATGTCTTAGGAAGTGAATAGCAAAAAATCTTCCTCCCCGACAGTCATTTGCTATACAATAATGCCTAGTTAACTAAACAGCTAGCCATCGTGTTTTCAGTCAACCGTCGTTGTCTACTCGGAATTCAACGACATAATGAGCTATCCACACCTCATATGCCGTCAAATATCCGAATAACGTGGACGGAATGGGCCGTCTAACTAGGCCCTGTGAATCCTCGTTCTATTTTAGAAATATTCGACCGTGGTGCGATACCAACCTGGGCTGCCAATCATTCCACTCTCGCTGCAGTTTGTGGGCGCTGTTTAGCCGAGACCCGAGGGCTCTACGGCTCATTACCTTTGCGAGGACAGCATGACCCGCTCCTCTATACAGGAAAATTCCGTGTACAGACCTCTACTTATGATTTTTTTACTTTATGTCCATAAATTAAGTGTTAGCGCATCCGACACGACTGTATTGACAGTGAACGTGATTCTTGATTTTCGAGCTTTCGCTCCCGCTTTCCCCGCCTCCCACCTTGTTAGCTAGTTGCTACTGACTGTAGCCTCGATTCAACAAGCCAGCGCCACCTATCGTCCCTCCTCAACTGGCTTGTCACGGGAAACTACAACTCCCAATAATACACATGAAATCACGTGATTATCGGGAGCGACTACATTTATCCCACAAACTGTACATTGATTCTCACAAATTTCTGTCATTGGCCCATACTACGGGCCAAACGTGCATTCTGAACAATACTCCAGTGGGTTTACTTGGAAACGTCTTTATCGCTCAGAAGCCGTAGACTACCGATCAACTTTCTTTTTTTAATCTGGCTGTCATTCTCGCTCGTTCAGGTCAAATCATCGGTAAATCTGTAGCCTACAGCTGCTCAATTTCGTTGCTCTCGAATCTATTCAGTATATTCCCCTTTTTAATACATGGCTATGTTTTTTTTTATTTTTAATATTCAACCCCTCGCTGATAATATTTCTGGGACGCTTGTTTTCACGACTGCCTTCATATTTGAAAATCGATTCGCTTTCATCGCAGAGCCAGGTTGTTACACTGCTCCCCTGCAGCATGGCCAGAGATTCCAACGTCTCGGGGAGGTGGTATGCAGGTATAGAAATGAGCACAAAATGTAAATAAAAATAATTTTGACGGTGATGACACAACAAACCAATAACAGTCCTATTCAATGGATGCCCTGTCCACTTTTGCATTGTCCTACCATTCCCCACGTTCACACTCCCCTCTATTTCCCACAGTGTGTAGTTGCCTAGCAACAGAGCCTGAGAAGGATGACGGAGTGAAAGACAAGGAGCAGTGTCTGTGTGTGTCTTCAGCGGTGTGCTCAGATGGGCAGAAGGAGAACTCTCAAGAGCAGAATATTTTGAATAAAGATTTCAGTTAGAATGGTTAACTTAATAAGGGGATAAGTATGCTGTATTTGGGTTATGTGTTTCCTCTAAGACACAAAGAAATCCATGTATTTTTTTCTAATTTCAGATCAAACCTTGCTGAAAATTCCATCTTAAACCATCCTAAGCTGGTAAAACTGCTCTAAACTGCGTTTTAGACACTTTTAGCTGGTCAACCAACTGTTTGCCAGCTGACCAGTCTATGTAGTCAGCTAGTCCCCCAGCTGACCACCAGTTCTCTGCTAGCTTAACCAGTTTTGTCCAGCTACTACTAGCTTTTACCAACTAGAAGTGTCAAAAACACAGCTTAAACCAGCTTAGAATCCTAGCTGGAATTTTCAGAAGAGAAAGTAGTTGGCACTCTGTACTGAACGAAAATTAATTGGATGCAAAGACAGTTGTATTTTTTTTATTTTATTTTATTTTTTCATTCATGTTGGTGATCAATCACTGCATTAATGAATATACTTTCCCCAAGTTCTTGTTGGTGTTGTTTTTCCTGCAAAAGGTTGTGCTTATAATTTTCAATGACTAATTAAATCTTGTTGCAAGTGTCTCAAATAAAATATTGTATTATTAATCTAACAATTTAGCAAATAAAAAATTAGCTAAAAAATTTGCTTTAAATTGTTTTGTGGTTTACAGAAGTGTGCCTCTTATCAGACCCCCAAATGAGAACAGACTGTGTTTACGGTGCTGACAGGGAGTCAGCAAGATTTGACAAGGAGGCAGTGCTATAGCCCCAATAACACTGTTACAATTGTCCTACTGGCTCTGCGGAATGCTCCCACAGCTACTGAGTTGAAATAGCATTATGTAAACCTTATGTTTTCCACATACAGTCTAATTATGTTCGGTGCTGTTGGAAAGAGATGTCATGAGGAACAAGTTGCTGTCATTGATGATATGGTACAGTGGGTGTTGAATAGAGATCTTGGAACACTATTAAAAAGTGAACAGTAGGTAATGCAAGTTACTAATGAGTCGCAGCCAGCTGTGCTAGGCTTACAGAGATAATGCAAGCAGAGCCATTGTTGTTACTGCAAATTTGTTGTGATCGTATGTGTGTCTTTCTTTGGTGATTTGAGGTTTTGCTTTGATCTTTCGGTATTTGAGAATAAAAGTAAGAATGGTTTGAGGAGACTTGTCAATGCAACCTCCTGGATGCCATTTGTGTATAGCCATTTCACCACTCACATTTTGCTGTGCACAGTTGTATATTGCCGTTATTGAACATTGTATAATAAATTACATTAATTAAGCTGCCATTCCTGTTTGACTCTTAATGCTACACACCTAGCAGTTTTAAGGTGCTAACATACACATATAATTCACGATATCTACACCCCGTAGTCACTCACCTATACATCAGTGCCGTCACAATAGGCACATTGTATCCTTTTTGGCTGCACAAACCAGAGTCTCGTCTCTATCGACAAAGATAGCTAGCAGTCCATACAGAGCCACACTGCTGGCAGAAAGAGGCTATAATCCCTCATTTGCAGTCTCCTTCTATGTATAACTGTTAGCTCGGAGGAAAGCTTAAAATATTATTTTGGAGTCAGATAACCAAGATAACATTAAATTAATCCCATTCCGGTAGTACCAGGTAAGACTACACACTTTTCATCTTCTCACAGATTCTCCTGCTTTTTGGTGTATCTGAGGGGACTCTTACAAAATGAATAGTACAACACAATGTAAGTTATTCTTTTGCACTGAAAAGAAAGCTGGACGGGTCGGAGTGTAGCACAGTGGGCTACACTGGGCTTGTAACCGAAAGGTCGCAGGTTCAATTCCCGGGTAGGACACTTCCGTTGTACCCTTGAGCAAGGTACTTAACCGAAATTGCTTCAGTATATATCCAGCTGTATAAATGGATAAAATGTAAAATGCTATGTAAAAGTTGTGTAAGTCGCTCTGGATAAGAGCGTCTGCTAAATGCCTGTAATGTAATGTACACGAGAGGTCACCTTCCAAATGAAGACATTAATAAACAATAATATATTGTCCCAAAGCTGTCTTGTTTAAATAGTTCAGTTTTTCAAATACCACATATTATTACCTATTTATGATTCAAAACATGTGGTAGGCATTATTGTGAGTTCTGACTCTCAGGTAAGTTTTCTAAAACATAATTCATTAACAGTTTACGCTGGGGGTTCTACTGAGGATGTCTGTATATATCAGTGCTTATGACATATTGAAGAGAAACTAGGTCTGGCATTATTATTATTTCTGACTGCACACACACACACACACACACACACACACGTTGATATATTCATGTCTAAAGATCAATCATCAGCTGTTTGTCCATGAAAATTCAACTGCAAATGTCTTTACTAGCACACATTACATTTTACAATAACACCAAAAAATATACAGTCCAAAGTTTAAACCTCAAAATACGATATCTTCTCTGTGACTCAATGAAAAGCTAACTTTGCAAATGCAATTAATAATTATTGTTTTAATCTACTCATTAGAATATAGGAATGTATGAAGAAGTGTATTACTTTTACATATTCAATTTTATGAACCACGCCTTGACAATGCACCTGACGTAATTCCAGAATTAACCACTAGATGGCCCCATGTATTCAAATAGAGGTGTCTGGGGCAGCAGCTGTGTTAAGATTAATAATGTGTGGTAGACTCAAAATTGCATTTCAACTGCATTTATTGACTTTTTTCTTTAGGCTGAAGGTCAGGATACCCCCTAAATCAGGTATTGTAGCATTACAAATCTTTTTTATGTTTCTATGTTAAGATGGGTATATGTAGTATGCAGTATTGATCCAAAATAAAGACTTCTGCTTCTAAAATGTTTGAGATATTTTTATGGGCAGAAGATCTAATTTTGCTATTATTAGAACATACCATACTCAGAACTGTAAAATGATTCATTTGTCTACCAAAATAATCTTTATTTTAATAATTTTTAGAATTGATATGCTGAATTCTAGTGAAAATAATGCTTTCTAAGTCTTGACCAAAAGTGCAACAATATGTCAAGTAAAGAACTGAACAACTGAAATGATCATTTCAAGTTTATTTTCATCTTGCTAATTATGAACAAGGCTAACAAACAACCCTGCACATAAAGCCCAGGTTTGGCAAAAGATTCACTGTGAGAATACTAGGAAAGAAGGGGAATAGGTCAGGGATTATGTTTGCTTATCCTTCCCTTCATTAGCTGCCTTCCTGTTACCGCCTTCTCTCCTCCGCCACTCTTTCTTTGCCCACTATCTCCCTTGGTACTCCTCTGGAGCCTCATGCAATGACATCACTGGTCGCTGGGCAACAGTGCAGCAGAATAATCAGAAGAGCAGAGAAGAGGCTCTCTGACAGTGACAGAGGGAGTGGAGCTGACAGTTGATAAGAGGGAGATTGGAGACTCACCATTTCAGCGCCAGAGTTGCCTGAGGCACTGCTGCACATGAAAGATTAGATGTTAGCATTTTATATTGAAAGGTGATTATTGAAATTACATTGTTCAATCAGCAACTATCCATTCTTTATACAGTGTTTAGCTACAATGCACTCTGGTTGCTTTTAAATCCATAATAACATGCAGTTCAGGAGTTTTGTGTTTTGTTATATTAAGGTATATCTTAGGTAAACCTGAGCATAAATACATGCTAATCTTAAATGTTAGCGAGGTCACATCAGTGATGCATGCAACTGGAATGATACTAATTATATTGTAAAATGATATGATAATGAGATCTGTTTGTTCTCCTATGAGCAAAATTCATGGGTTCCAGCAGGTAATGATTATGTTCAGTTTAGAGCTCATCAAATGAGGCAATTAGCAAAGATAACCTTAAATGTGTATTCCTGCTTCATTTATAATTTTCACTATTGAAGTATAAAGAATCCAGCCGACACAGGGAAAGAGAGTTTCTCAGCTGTTCATCAGAACAGAAATGAGCTCAAGTCAACACCATGGTACTTTCAACTAGTAATTATTATGGGGCCCTATTATGCTGTGGACTGGTAATCATTGAATGAACATCAATTAGCAGGATTTGGTTCGTAGCAAATTATCCTGATCTACTGCTTCTCTGTTCGGCCTCTTTCAGTGCAGTTCTAATTACATGTTAATTGGGCACTAGGGTTTGGCAGAAGGCCCTGTGTATTAGAAGCGTGTGCAGCTGTTCAGTTTCTGTGTGCACTGACACAGCTGTACTCTGTCTCTCTGGAGGTCCCAGGGTGAGGAAGGAACTTCATACACTCACAGATGCAGCTGGTCTGAGTGAATCTCCCAATCGGGGCATGAGCACTCATCATCAAAATTCAAAATACGTATATAACTGTACATTACAGTGAGATAAAACTTTATCAGTTGATTTCGTATTCTGATAATAGCAGTATTTTCGTTAATTTCATATGCATGAGTTTATACCCATTTGTTAAGTAATGCGAAAAAAATCAATAGAGGAGATGTACTCAAAATAATTGTTATTACCTGCCTTTCCAATTCCTATGGCCATCTTAATCAAATTACAACTTTGACACATATTCAATGTTATAAAGAGGGCAGTGAGGTATATATGCTCATAAGCTTCAAACGAGAAGTGATATCTGTCACACACACACACACACACACACTGCCTCGTGGAGTGGCACAACTGCTGGCATGCAAAATGCTATGACTGACGCTGGAAATTTTTACATTTTAGCCTATGCAAAGCAGAAGTGGCAATGCCTGCTTGACAGGTGTTGGCCAACCTCTCCCAGTACATAACGTGGAAAAATTAGCCATTCCATTACTGAACCCTCTTATGCAAAATTAATGGAACAAAATAAAAAAATGAATAAAAAATTTTATATGTATATATATTTTTAATCGGGACATATGATACACATGAGTTCTAGATTATAATTTTCTTAACCATGTGAAAAGTGCTATATTATAATGAATAGTAAAACAACTAAACTACTTGATCTGTATCCAGAGCCAGAAGTGGGCGATACACCAGGGGCACAGGGGGTGTTTGGGGTACAATTTCGACCCCTGACTTTTGTTAATGTCAGTAAGTCTCTCAGGTTTTTGCTGATACTTCAAAGTTCTAAATAAAACATTATATTTCTGAAGGAATTGAACTGTATGCAAAAAGAAGGCAGTCCAGGCTTCAGGCATTAGGAGGGGTGGCGCTCAGGAGGAACAGAACAGTGAAAAGCTTTCAAAAGTAGTAAGCAGGGTCAAAAGTGTCACTAAAGTTCTGGAGACTTGGCTGTTGCTCTGGGGGTGGGGTGGGATTAGAGGTTAAATAAATAATCCCAATCTCCCAAAACAGAGTGCAAGTGGTCTCTGAACAACTGGCTGTTAAAATCTTATATTGCTGTCCTAACGCCACTCAAAAAGTCTTGTAAATCATGAATACACTTCCATCCTGGAACATTCATTACCTCCAATCCATTAAACCATGTTTATGGTCAGTAAGTACCACTACCCAGAGGGCGGCTTCTCACACATTTACTGGAAGTCTATACTGGTGCTGGTCACCCTTGGAGGGCCAGTCACATGAGCATGGGATCAGGCATCTGAAGTTCAGTCTATGGGGCCTTAATTTACTGGACTTTGTTCACAGAAAAGTGGTTTTGTAGTATGCACCCCTGTAGATACGCAGTTCATTATGCATGAAATGACATGTATGTGAAGTTGTTGTCTTTGCTAGATTACACTGTGTGCCAGACCTTCCCTGACACTCTGCTCTCTTTGGATCGTTCAGAACACTCAAAATTGTACTGCCCCATATCAAACCCGTAGTATACCATGTATACCTGTGTGGCAGTGCAGTGACACACTCACTCACTGCTAGGACAAAGAGCAGAGGCAAAGCAGGTATCAAAGAGGCAGTAGCTTCATGGAACCATGTCTTAAGATTTGATGTCTGCTGAGCAGATGGGTCTGGCCTTATCAGACAACAGTGGACACAGGCCCCCCTGACATGTGCTGCTGCTCTTGGGGGGGGGACAGGAAAACCCACAGAGCGAGGCCCAAAAAACAGAGAACCATCAGCTCACACTCACGCTGCCAAGTGTCCCAAAGGCCTGCACCACAATCATTGAGATAACTGTCACCCATGTGTTCTTTACACCTGCACTGCAATCACTGAACGCTCCAGATAAAGGACATCCAGCTTTGACTGAATAATAGTTGCCATTATAATATAACATTATAATTTTATCAATATGTTTTTATCTGGAGAAAAAATAACATTTAAATAATTATTTTACGCATACTATATACAGACATTGGCTTCAGAAAGGTATTTCATACCAGGGTAATTAAGAATTCAGTGATGCCATATCAGCATATGTGAAATTTCTAAATGCATACATTTAATAATCTCTGTTGTAAACCAATGGAGAAGAATAATACTTAAATCACTTTTTACCCTGCACCCAAAATGAATTATACATCAACCTGCCTGATATCGCAGAAAAACACACAGCATATGCCCACTTCCAGCATTAGCTTGGGAAACACATATCAGAGTTCAGTCCTCAGTCAGTAGTGCACTCATACAGGGCATCAAGGCACCGAATGTGGCTCCCTAGCCCCATCCCAGACGTCTGCTGTGAGGGGGGTGGGTTGTGATGCACAGGATGGCAGGGGAGCTGAATTCCTCAGGGTAAAGGTGGGCCAGAGGTCAAATGCATTACGGATGAAACACGCATTAACATTTTGGAGGCATGGCCTGATCCACAGGTGGGGTGATCTGAGGCCATGAAAAAACTGGTGCTCTCTATGGGAGATTATATCTGAGTGACTTGGAGAATGGCTGGAGGATTTATTTAGCATCTCAACGTTGGTCTCTTTTCAATTTAAAGTCAGATATTCAGCCAAAGATCCAGGGCTTCTTTTGAACCCAGGGGGAGACAAGAGCGTGCAGATGTCAAGTCCTTCCGGCTGCTCACAGATTCAATTTAATTAGTTGTGATGTCACTCTGGCAGTTCTGCTCATCCTCATTGTTGCTTATTTCATTGCCAGAGTCAGGATTGAGGCTGGGATTTTCCAGTGACAACTGGCTGCAAAAAGAAAATATTTAAAAATGCATAACCCATGTACTGTTATTCATTTGAGTTTGAGTTTACACAAAAATGTAGATCTCCAAATGTCATTGTGATAAACATCACTTATGACATTTTATATGAAAATAAAGATGGTCACTGTTGCTTCATCATAACATGTCAAAAATAAATACTAATGCAATATGTATCAGAGTGGAATTCAATGAAGATTGTAAAACTTTACAGTGGAACCTTAATAGAGGAAAGTCAGTCCTTTACAATAATGCTTTCCTAACATGGACTTTATTTTTTAATGATTCCAGCACTTCTTCCTGTGCTCCTTATAAGGAATTACAGCGGCCTTGGCCTAATTAGAGACTACTGATAAAATCACTCATGGCTCACTCGAAAATATCTTGTATCATGGATTCTCATGAGATCAAAAAAAAGGCTCCAAATAGCAAAGTGGAAATGAACAGTGAAATCTGCAATGATTTTTTTATTTTTGTTTTGGAGAATTACAACAGTATTAAATTTACTTAAATGGTTATTGGGCCAACTATCAAGTTAGTCTGCACCAGGAAATATATTTTACAGTAGTTTCATTATAGATTTATAAAAACATACTGCAATTCAGGGACAGGTCTA
The DNA here is from genome assembly GCF_018555375.3 of Anguilla rostrata. Lineage (NCBI taxonomy): Eukaryota > Metazoa > Chordata > Actinopteri > Anguilliformes > Anguillidae > Anguilla > Anguilla rostrata. The sequence goes on from NC_057934.1 coordinate 49,530,697, forward strand.
CTATTGCCTGAAGGTGTGCATGGAACGGCGAGCATAAGACTCCCTCAGTCTTTCAGTCAGTCTCTCTCTCCTCCTCTCTCGCTTTCTCTCCTCCTCTCCCCTTCTGCAGTGGAGCATGGACAGTGGACTTAGCTAAGTGGGAAGAGCTGAGAACATTTAACCAAAGGGAAGGGGGCTGGCAGAGGCTAAGACAGGAATGCAGACACTCAGACAAACGCAGACACACTCTTCTGTCTCAGAGTATCTCCGCTGCCTTGCGCCTCTCATTTACACACACACATAAACACAAGCTTACACACATTTTCAGGCAGTAGACACTAACACACTCCCACCACACACACACACACACGCATCTGTGCAAGCTTATACACATTTTCAGGCAGTACACACAAACACACACCCACCACCCACAAACATACACATATCTGTGCAAGCATACACACATTTTCAGGCTGTACACACTAACACACACCCACCACCCACACACACACGTATCTGTGCAAGCTTACACACATTTTCAGGCACGTCTCCCCCACCGAAATGCTCTGCTGGGATTTGTGTTTGGCCCTGCTCTTTACAGCCCTCATGGTGACAGCTCTGCCTCCCACCAGCATCAAGATAACTGAAGGTGAGTGATTGTTGCTGGTTGACACAGCCAATCTGATCCAAAGGCTTTTGACTTACTGGGCGCGTAATTCCATAGAGCAGAAGATTGTATGCATAACACTGAAATAAGCTTTGAAAAATGTTGCTGTTCTTTTGCAAGGGGCTGCTTGGATGTTCTTTATGCAGAAGTGTGTTGGGTAGATTTTCTTCTGGTCTTGAGTCTTGAGTCATCCATCATACTTTGATCTAATGCTAATTAAAACATAGACTTCAAGTGTGCAGGAAATCTAGAGCGCTGCTGTGGTTTTCATGAAGGTTTTAATTGCGTGAATCTCGTGAGGGGCTTTGGAACAAGGTGTGGATTGAATTAGGGAAGGAGAGAATATGTGAGCCACTTGTGAATACACTGTGCACTGCGCTGCAGTCTGTCCGCCTGCTCCTTCAGTCATTTCCATGCTTCATATCTTTTGTTCTTAGAAGCTGTGAGTCTTTCATTATTTTAAGGATGACGAGGCTGAATGTGCTGGAACAGAGGTGCATGACGTTATCTTAGCGCCAGAGCTGATCTGAGCTAGCCCTCTTTCACTGCCCCAGCAGCTCTGCCCCTGCAGCTGCTCAACCCCAGCCAGCCGGCCGTCTGCCCCCTCTTCTGGACTGAGTTTGAGAGCCACTGCTACCGTTTCTTTCCCCTCAACCGCACCTGGGCTGAAGCAGACCTGTACTGCGCCGAGTTCTCCAATGGGCTCAAGTCGGCCAAGCTCGCCTCCATACACAGGTAATACTGCCGGCCACGCCACAAATGTGTCCTGGGAACCTTCATGGAACCCCACATGCTTGCATGGACACGGCACTTCTCTCAGCTTTAGCCTAGAGGTCTAGAGTATAGTATGCAAGCTATATCGCCAAAATTGGGGATGCAAGCTCAAATCTCAGGCTGGACGTGACCATTGTTAAGGTCCGCACACTAAATGTATGCTACAAAGAGCGTTCCTTTTCTGATTCAATAGAAGATACAGAACATGTTGAAAGAGTTGCTCAGCTATTCCGAGAAGCTAATCGTCCTGTGCTTATCTTACTGTGCGTTATTGTGCTTCCCAGCTGGGAGGAGAACGTGTTTGTCTATGACCTGGTGAACAGTCGTATCCCAGGGATTCCCACGGATATATGGATCGGTCTCCATGACAGACGACAGGTAATTCGCTATTCTGTTAATTTTCTTCTGTTCATTTCTTCGCATCTGACATATGTCAACATCAGTTTAACCTGCATTTACCAAAGTGACCTCATAAAAGATTACACTGGCATCTGTCATGCTCAGTACATGCATGGCCACTGTGCATCTTACATCCTTGTGGCAGTTAGGCTTAATCAGGTCCATCTTGGTGGTGGGAAGGAGCGAACCAGTTTCAAAAGTCTATCACAACATTAAAACAGTAGGATACTGCCTTTGTAGAAGATTTATGAGTGGTCACCTTCAGCCCTCTATCTGCAGGGGGAATTTGCATCAGTCTTGTTTTGCTTAGTCTATATTAATTTCAGTTTGCTTGGATATATCTACTACCTGCTTTACAGCTAGTAGATATATCCTTGGTGTGCCCTGCCCTGAAGCATTCACCCCTGAGGTTAAATAAATTCTCTGTCCAGCACAACAGCTCCATTACAGTGTTGTTCTCTGTATGTGATCAGGAGGGCACCCTGGAGTGGACCGATGGCTCTCCATTTCAATACAGCTACTGGGATGGGAACCAACCAGACGACGGTATCCACCGTATGTCCACAGAAGAGGATTGTGTGGAGATTTGGTTCAGGCACAGCAGTGGTGAGAGAGCATGCGCTCAATCAAACAGATGATACTTTATTCTGTGAGCCAGAATAAATGTGAATAGACAAAAGATAAGACTGCAAATGTAAATGACTTAGAACCAAATACTTAAAAAATGACGATATTTGAAACCTGACTAATTGTTTGGTTCATCGAGCAGCACTAAGGTCCTGGAATGACAACAGCTGTGAAAAGACCTTTCCCTTCGTCTGCAAGATCCCCACACTGGAGAACTAATTCTGGGGCACCCGTCACACCGCCTCCTAGCTGCCTGAAGTTGCCATCGCACCGCCCTCACCGCAGTGCCCGGAAGACTGGACCCCAGCATGAGCTGAGGAAGGAGCCCTCATTATACTGGCTCTCCCTCCCCCTCTCTTCCTGCAGCGCCTGAACAGATACAGCCAGGACATTAGCCACACTCTCCAGAGAAGCCACCGGAGAATCCATCTATCCTCATTTAAAGCTGTGAGTCACCGCATGGGCCTCCGCTACGTCGGAAGCACATTGCTGTTATTGCCACTGCCACTATCATCATCGTATACGGTTACATATTTGGGCTGCTGTCATTTTTTTGTCGTGAAAGATAGGTCCTTGCTTTAATGTGATGCACATCTCAGTGCCTGTTCAACCGTAAGGCTGCTCTAGCTGTCTAGCAGGCGGGAGGGTTGGAAACTCCAATACAGCGTTGGATAGCTTGAGCAGGAATGGCACCTGGAGACAAGACCCGATTCCTCTGAACTGAGTGGCGGGCCAGACCTAGCTCTGTGTTCTCTACCTTTCCCACAGCAAGTCCCTAGTGTTCAATATTTTAGAGGCATAGTGGTAGAAGTGTACAATGCAAAACATTTGTAGCTAATGTTTGTTGAAATAAAAAGAAAACCTTGTTTATAACATGTATTGTTCCCTGATATTATCCCTTTGCTTTGGAAATGAGTATAGAACAAATAATACCCTTGTGCTACCTCACAATCTGATAGAGGAACATAAAAAGACTAGATGTTGGAATGGCAGCTATGCTGAAATAGCTGGCATTCCAACATCCAGTCTTTTTTTATGTACCTTTATAGAACTGAGACTTCAAAACCAATGGCATTGTACTGATTAATGCTTGCAGCCAAAATGCACAGAATTTTAAAGACTTACTTTCTTTGCTATTTTAGCATGGCTGTATATCGAAATGCCAGCTATGCTTAAATACCAATGAAAGTAAGTCTTTAAAATTACATGCATATTGGCTGCAGTCATTAATCAGTGCAATGCAATTTTTTTAAGTCACAGTCTATTTTGCTTCCATTAGCTCTGAGAGTGTGGTAAGGCTTTGAATAGTTCTTTACGAATTAAAGGGAAGTGACCTTGGTTTAGTGCTTTATATCTGGAGCGTGTTGTCTGTGCATCTGTCCGTGGAGATCGACCAGCGACCCGGAAGGTGAGGAACAGAGGATTTAAGTGGTCTGCCATGTTATTAGACCGGACTTCAAAAGAACAAGGGGATTTAACCTCAGCCAGCTTATTGAACTTTAAAGACATGTTCTGGAGTACAGGGCATGGTAATTAAAAAAGGTCCCTTCTCTAATCTTTTGGGGAGATTCGCCTCAGCTTCAGTCCACAGACAGATGAAGTTAAGTGAATGGTTTCATTGACTGACAGATGAGACTGAGTCTGTTGAAGTGGAGCTCTTTGGTGCAGCCTGTTGTATTTCTTCCAGTAGAGCATTGGCAGATTTGCCAGCAGGGTGTCCTGTGTGGAAGTAGAGTAAGAAGGAGGTGAACAGAAACCTTCTCCACAGCTCTGCTGGGACTATTTGAGGGCTAGAAGAAGCACATCCTCCTGAGTCTGATTCAGCAGCAGCTGGTGGCTCTTATAATTTCCAGTCCACAGCAAACGGCCATCGGCTTCATCTTGTGTGCTCAGCTGGCATTCCTTCATTTGTTTTCCCCCGTCCAAATGAAATAGCGATGGCAGAAAAATGCTGAAAGAAATTTATGTTTGCAGGTGGAGTATAATTAGCTTAGCTGTCAAATTTTACTTGACCTTAGAGCAGGGAACTCCTGCAGGGTGGTTGAGATGTTCCTGCAGCATGTACTGTAGCTCGAAACAGTGATTAGATTAAGGATTAATGAACCCTGACTAAGAACATTCAAATGGTGAACATTCTATTAGAGATTCCCTCAAGAGCAGCAGAGCATTTAGCACCCAGTGTCCTTGGGACTTGGGAGGTTCTTATTTCCTTGTTTGTCACAGTATTGTATACAGAACCAGTATTTGTTTATCCTTTATTGTCAATAAATATTCTTTGGGGCCACAGCGCAGCTTATGACACAGTAGAGGTTTGGACAGATCAGGTGACATGTCTGGCTTAACAGCAGTAATGATGACGAAGTGAATATTTGGTAACACACAGAAGGGCCTACGGAGGAATGATCATTTCTGAACAGATAGGAGATGTGGAGCACGTACACAGTATAAATAAGACTGATGCTTTTAGATTTGAATGTGTGATAATTACTTCTTTGCTGTCATTGATTTATCAGATGACCATGAAAACTATTTTAAAACCTGCAGGAACATTTTGTAACTGCCTGCAGGGTAGGATGCCTACCATCACCTGGATATCTCTCGTATTTTATGATACTTTACCATTTAAGTTTATTAAAATATAAAACATCTGAATAAAGACTGTAGTTAAAGGTTAAAAGTTAAAGACTGTAGCCCAGTACACAGGAAGTGGTGACTGAGCAGCACAACAGACAAGACAGGACTACAGAAAGACAGGAGCTGAAATGGATTCTGCAGAACTCTCAGTTACCTGCAATGGCATACAGATATGGACAATAGCGCACACGCTCAGGCTACTGAAGATCCTTTCACCCAAACATCTAATAGAAATTACCTTTGAAAAAAGACTGAAAGCTTAAAAAAATCTTTGGATACTAAGTATTGTGACATTCTGATTTAAACCATTAAGGCAGGGTTTAAACCAGGATTTAATTGGTCACTATAGTTTGATGACAGAATGGAATGATGTTAAATTTTAATTTTATTTTTAACTGTAAAATCATTAAGTGGGAAAATGACATCACTTATGTAGATCGCAAAGTTGTGAAATGCAGGTACAAAAAAATGGAGCTAATTTGATGTCCACACTATGAAAATATGGGAACGGAGTTAGCAGCAGGTGTCTCAAGCATTTATTGCAAAGCAGTCCAATATGACCTTCTGCAGGATGAACAATGAGGCACAGTTTAAATGGACATGCACAGACATGGACAAATATAAGCTTAATAACAGGGATACAATACATTACAAAACAGCTTATAACTTTGTCAAATACAGCACAGGTTTCCCACTGTCCAGCGACACAGGGAAGAGGGACATTTTAAAGGGATTCTATTGATCTGCTCCAGCCATCTACACAATTTCTGCTTGTTCCTTATCCATCATTCAATTAAAGATCAAATCCCCAATGAAAGGAATTGTGGGAATTTGAGTGAAGGAACGGGACATGCAGGCAGAGTAGGTTTGGGAGGGGAAAGTATTCATCCATGTCCATGAGAGGATCTTCCTGGTCAGGTTTGTTAATCATTGGGTACCAGCTGTTCCCTGCAAATGAGTTCTCTTCAAGCAGAGAGCAACAGCCCATCTTGAGCTACCACTGGGTGGTACTGGAGATTCAGATCTCAGGAGACAGAAGAGCCACAAAGACCTAAACTCTCAATCAAGGACAGACCATATCAATTCTTACACGTTACAGAATGTTTGTGTCCGCAGACATCAGTGAAGATGTACATTTACACCTCGCTCTTATTTTTTCACAATATCAAACAAATGTTAACATCAATTTGTTCAATATATATTCTTTGTATTCAGAAAAGTAATAAATATATATATATATATATATGCTGGGATAAATATATCTAAATATTTATATCGATACTCTTTTTACATAAATAAATAATTGAATTGACTGGCACAGTAAATTCATTTTCTTCTTTTTTATAACCACAGTATTGGGTTTCACTCTGTCAGGTTATCTAAACTAGTACTGGTATTGGCAGAATGGTATAGCTTGCAGCTGAACTGAACGATCACAACACGTTGACAAGTCACACACATTGTCTATTGGAGTCATGTCATTTGCTGCTGGTATTTCTGCATACCCTGATATTGTAACATTGACTTAACACTTCTACACGATGAGGGTCACGACAGTCTTCAACAGTACACAAGGGTGACTCGGTTTAAAAAACACTTTCAACATCAGAGGCGAGGTTAGATGTGAATTGACAGTAGGATCTTGTTCTCACTTACCCAACGACAAGAATGAATAGCCTAGGATGTGTGCCTCATATGGATTACGTTCAATACCAGTGAAGCCTTGCAATAAAACAGCACAGACAAACACTCTAAACTCGCACGTACGCTGCTGAGCCACAACATTGTGTACTGGCTCCTTTGGCTAGACCAAACAACGGGAGATGTCACACACTGAGGCTGCATGCAGTGTTCTTTTTCTTACTGATTGTCATTGATGGGCAGGAACCACAGCAAAAAGCGGCAGACTCCAGGTCTGCTCACTGCACTGCATTTAGCCTAACACAAAGACATCTTTACTTTTGGGGATGAATTTTGGGTCAAATTCCAAAGCCCAAAGATTGATTATCAGCAATTTTTGCAAGAAAAAGAAGCAACACATTCTGCACTACCACTCGACGTGCCACCAGTCTGTCTGTCATTTTTTCAGAAGTCATGATGAGGTCATAGTTTGTCAGGTAGCAACAATGCTATAGAAAAAAAATATGTTGACAATAGACATTCAGTTCTGCATTGTTTGTAACAAAAAAACACTCCAGGTGCATTTTCTCTCCATTGGAATTTAAAGGGATGTGAGGTCTACAAGTAAAGCTGTGGTGGTGATGGAAGGCACCTACAAGTTTCAAACTGTCAGAACAGACGTGGAACATTGATTTCTAGATAAGGCGATATCTAGGTGATCTTTATCTACAGTATCTGTATGTCCCCTAATCTTCCATGATCCCTGACACTGTTGCCTATTTTTAACCCCCCCTCCCCCCATTACATATAACCACGGCTATATCCATGTCCTTATCCCTACGCCTATACATATATCCCAATCCCTGATGTTAAAGGCCATCATGTGACTTCCAGGGAGGCAAGGGAGACACGATCGCACTCTGCGCGGGACCTCAGGCTGTGCCACTGCTCCACTGGGGTGCGTTGGGAGTCCAGGAGCCGGCGCCAGTGGCTCGTTTCAGGGGGACCAGTGGAGAACTGGCCAATCACAATTCGCCCAACGAAGTCGTTGCTGCTCTTCATGTTATGGCCGTACACTGGAGAAGAGAGACCGTTACTGCCAAGTCACTGGTCAAACAGCACACAGCTAGCCTGAACCTAACTGAAGCAACTGAAAATTGACAAGACAAAAAACGTGATGGGGACACTGTACATTCCTAATCCTACAGTGCGCAATCAACTGAACCATTGACAAATGTCAACAAAAAGCAATTCATGGGCAGTATCTGTTCTGTTCGACTACTACTGTCCCCCTCTCCCTTTCCTGAATTTTTCCCTCTGAAATCCAATTCTCTTAATGGAGTGAGGTCAGAGTATGGCTTTTGTTCATTTCATCAGGTTGCCAGTAAATAAGATCAATGTTTTTGCACACGGGCCAAATGATCCATTCTGCTATTAGCGGCGGAATGATAGAAGCAACAGGGAACAAAGAGAGACATTTGTCGCAAAACACAGAGGCAGCTCCCCTGCGGGTCCCTCCAAAGGCAGCGTTCTCATTGTTGCTGCCAATACAGGGCGAGCAGAGACGAGTTGCTGTTACCGGGCAAAAGCAACACGTGAACTGGAAGAAAACACAAGAGATTATCCTTCTGTCTCACATCAAAGGCGTGTTCAATCGAGCGATAGCTGCAAAATGTCTGGTGCTTCCTCTGTCTCCCTCTGTCTTAGTTGTCTTGTAGCACTGTGCGACCTGCAGTATGCAAAGCAGTTCCCAGTTCACAGCCAGTGCACTGGAGAAGCAAGCAAGCTCGCACAGGGTACAAGTGGCACAGCGGCAGTTCAAAAGGCACATTTAGTGATTCCAAATCGAGGAGAAATATTGTCAAAAATAAAATTCATAAATGTCCAATCTCCTTCTATTTAAAACGATGTAAAGTGCACATAAGCAATAGCAACACATTTAAATTAAGTACAGAAATCAAGGTGATGAGTCATCTTTTTTTTTTTTAAATCATCAAGCTGCTTAATAACAAAATAAATCAAACAAAGAATCAGTGCAGTCATCTCCTTCAAGTGAAGTTCACAACACACCTATCTCTCGCACGCAGTTTGCCACTGCTGCACAGACTTTGAATGGAATGCAGAAAGGCTAGGTAGCCTGACTAAAGTGAGGCCATCCATCAGTTTTAGTGTGCCAAGAACCAAACAGAATCTTTAAATGGAGTGGCCTGAAGTTTGCCTGTATAGCTACATTACTTGTATTCTACTGAGTTACGTGCTTCTCCTATTCATCTTCAACAGACAGGAGAATATATAGCGTCTTTGTGTCTTCACATATATCCACCTCACGTCTTTACATTACAGACAAATCATTAGTTCATCATGAGGCAATCTATCCATCTTGCAGTAGTGCCACAAAGAGGCGAGAGCTTTTTAGCATTGAGGTTAAGATGGATGGGCATTCTGATGTTGAAAGAGGGGCCAGGTGTGCAGTCAATCATCTCCTCTGACCATGTCCTTTCCTTCTCTGCCCCGCCAGATTGCTATATGAAGTGTATTCATCTTAATGCTCCATGAATCAGCCACAGACGCAAGATAGAGTGTAATTTGGTTGATGGGTCATGGTGAGGAATGTGATTCAGGGGATCCCAGCTTGTGATGACATATAGCACATGAACATGGGTGGATGTTATCACAGCTCAGGGCAGAAGATAACATGCCGTTATCCCACATCGAATTTGTCACCACTGAATTACAAATGGAGAAAATTATACACGTACTGTTTTTGTGATGCTTGGATCTTTTTCTACATATATGTGCGCAAGCGTACATGGGCATATGTGAGTGTGTGTGCTATACATACATGTATACATGTAGAGAAATAATAATATAAAAATAGTTATTCAAGATCTAACATTTTGACAGATCAACAGCCTTTACAAATGACTCATATGCAGACACGCACAATTCAGCAGCCAGTTCTAGTGCGGTCTCGTCTGTCTACTTCAGTCAGCTGACAGTGGTAACTAGCCATGGTAACAAGCCACGTGTACACCCTGCCAGCCGAGCCTCTCAAAGTCCAGACACCATACTGACAAGTAAACAGTCAAGGCAGACAGGGAGGAGAAGAGCCACATACAGAAACAACCAGCAAAGATGCATGCAGCATGAGAAGACCTCTTTCCTTGCTGACTACATGCTGACATTCTTTTCTCTTTTCAGATGGTGTGCAATCTGCCAGAAAAAAATTTTCAGATAGGAATGCAAAGAGGCAAAAGTGATTCAGTTCCAAATAATGGTTAAGTGCTCATGCATTAGACAGAAGCTAATACTTATGCATGAGCTGAGGACTAGACAGAGCTTGCTAACATGTTTATCTTACTGCTCATCTGAGGAAAAACAAAAAACACCAAAGGGTAAAATAGTTTGGTGGTGTTTTTGTTCAACTGGGAAAATTGCTTTGAAAATACCCTTATACAGGGCAAATTATACAGCATACATTTACATCATATCATATTATTATATACAGTATGTATGCACACAGCAGGGTATATACTGAGACCATTCAGGTTAACCCCTTGCTCGTGGGTACAATGGTAGTGACCTCCCTTTGATTGTACCTGCAATGTTCCTGATACAATCTCAGCACTGTACCTCTGTATAATCTCATACAGTAGGTGTGGCACATGCAAGATTGACAAGAGCCAGAGTAATTTATTTTCAGACTAAGGCCCTCTTGGCAAAGCTGACACAGTATGATAAACAGACAGCCTATTTCACCTGCTGCTGAAGAGCTGTATCTACCTCATCAAACAAGCAGCACAGGGGAAGAGGCAGATGTACTTCAGGGAAGAGCTGCCTATCATCCCCTAATTGCATGCTTCTCTTTGTGTGGCAGATCAGAGCAAGCGCTGGACACCAAGCCAAGTGAGCACCCCCACCCTTCCTCACCATGGCCTTACACCAGCCCCCTACCGAGGGACAAATCATCTCCCGCTGAATCTGAAGTGAGTGTACACAGACATGAAGTTCATGTTGGGCCAGCAGACCAGCCCTGCTGTCCGGGGCAAGTTTATGGTGTCACTTACGCATCATCTGCTAAATGGGTCTAACCCTGTAACATGCTGACACTGGTTTTCATCAGCTGTCTTTTATGGAAGGCATTGAGTGCTCCCACAAGCCATTAAATGCAGCGTCAGTTAAGCGTTTCACTTTTTTACTGTACTCACGAGACTTCCTGAGACTATTGAATATGGAAGTAAGTGTCTTCTCACATTTATGAATTGTGCTTACTGTCTCCAAAGATTAATTGCTATGGCTCACTCTGCAGATACCCCCTCAGGGACCATTGTGGCAAAAATGAAATGGATAATGAGTGCATTAACCAGGAATTCTTCCTTTGCTTACAAAGAGAAGAGACTTCACCTCACATAATGTTTTTGTTTTTGATAATTAATTCCATTGTCTTCTGATACTTTCATGTTTGCAGACCAACTTTGAATTGGGCTTCAGTGCAAATGAGATGATATTCAATGACATGTTAGCCCAAGGAAACTGTGTATTCAAAAACATATAACATAAATCAGCATCCACAATAGAACACCTAAATTGGCATTATCAATTCCCATATGAAAAAGTAACACAATGCAAAACATAATTAAAACTCACATTATTTCAATATTAAACATTGTGTTCAATGGCAGGAGTAAAAAATAAATTGTCATTATGAATTGTCCTTATATATTGTAAAACAATTGTTATATTATGATATAGGCCTACATCATACGAATCGTGCAATATGATTATACACAATTACCATCACCATAAATATTATACAATATAATAACACTGTGAAAATATGCTCCTAAATTTTTGTTTGGTTTTTTCACTATTGTTAGCTTTTCTACTAATCAGTGTAGCATCATTACATGACCTCACACCACAGCTAAAATAATGACCACATCGTTTATGAAAGGCAGTCTGTGTCCTCTGCCCTATCTCCCATCACCAGTTACATTAGTTTTACATCTACAGAAACCAAATCCTGACTGTTCATACAGCTGGAGCCAGCTCAGCTCTGACTGCCATCAGCATTAATCGTGTGCCTTCTGTCACCAAGAGACCCAGAGCCATGCAAGGTGGAGTTTCAGTTGGGGATCATGCTACTTTTTAACTACCTTATGACATCACTCACATTCAGGGACACTGATTGGACAGGGAACGAGGTGAGGGTCCTGTACCTGAGAACACCAGGCTCACTTCATTCAGTTCCTCCTGGGCGACCCGGAAGCTGAAGGACTCATTGTAAAATGGGTCAATGGTGCCCCTCATGCAGGACGTCTTTTTGGTCTTCACCAGTTTGAGGCCCGTCACCAGCTGGACCTTGACGAATGGATCTGTGGATGGCCAGAGTCAGAGTCATGACTGAAGGAGGAGTATTCAAAGTCTCAAATGCAGAACATCACAGACAGAGCAGCAGCAGTACCTGAGCCCTGGCACATGTCAGTCTGCAGAAGCTGCTTGGCCCGTATGATGTCCACATTCAGCCTCCCGGCACTGGGCAGGTAGTTGAGGGACAACAGTAGCTCTCCTAGCTCCACCTCATTCTGGACACACAGTGGGGAGCAATGTCACCATCAGAGGGGTCATGTGGAGATGTCTGGTCTGACATAAATTGTCACTTGTATGTCATATCATGCCACCCTTTTTTGTGTGGGGCACCATACGTAAAAATATCCTTAAAAGCATGGGCACAGGGATGAGTGTATACAGAGCAATTATACACACATTATAATGAAAACAGAGGTCGCTTTATTGCAGGATTCAGCATTTTTTACATGGAAAAAGAGAGCCAAAATGCAGTGGGAAAAATGTAGTGCATTTTGTAAATGCAAATATTCCAAGGACTTTTTCAAATTATAATGGGTGATGGCCCAGACTTGAACCACAACAAAACAATTGCACCTGTTTCTTTGACCCAATCATCTTCAGTGTCTGACATTTGTGTTGTTTATAGATTATAATATTTACACAGCTGTGGTAGCATTGCAAGATTCAAAGAGAAAGAGCTTAATTTGAATTAAAAGCCAAAAACAAGATGTCACACTCTAGATAGATTTTTTAAGATAGAGCATTTGATTTGTTTACTGTGCACATCATCTTTGTATTGTAACCAATTTAAATTCTGGAAAATAAAAAAAGATCATATAAATGTAACATTGACAGGATGGTAAATGACAATGAATGCCTGGGAAATACAGCTGGTTCTTTCATTTTAAACAACCAAATGCTACTTAAATATATATCGCTCTCTTCCTTTGACTGTGGACCATACAGGCAGGGAAAGATGAGTTAAACGTTCTGCAACAATAGTCAAATGACATGAAAGTTGGCATCACTCAGTTTACACAGCAATTGCCATATTTTCTTGACAAAAGCATTAGACACCACAGAACAGGCAACACAGTGTTCAACTACCCAACAGGTAGCATACTCTTTTGAGCAGCAATTGTTAGAGCAATAATTCCTTGAGCACAATTCTGTGAACTACAGCAAATATAGTGTGCAAAAAGCAGCACAGGCAATGGGCAGCACCCGAGAGGTCTGGACTATCTGTTTAAAAAAGTGCTCCATTTATCCATTCCATTAGTGATGTGTCCATGTGATAGGTTGGGTATGAGAACATACAGTGATGTGTGTATACGATGGGTTAAGTACAGTATGAGAACATATGGTTTCTGAAGCCGACCAATGGTTAGCTGCAGCAAGAGCTTCCTCACCGAACTTGCTCTGTGCATTTCATGCATGTCACTCATTCCTTCCTACGCCACAATAAAACGCAAATCATTCCTAGGGTTTTTTATTACTAGCCTGTGTGGCAAAATTTTGTTTTGATCAGGATGCCAAAAACATTAGCTTATTTAATTGCGCTTCTATTACAAGTGTGATAATAATATGATTAACAACATACATTTATCGTGCCATTATTGTTAGTTGGCATATTATGGCAAAAATACTTAATTTATCATAATGCAAGTGAATTGGTGTAAAATGCAGATTTTGAAATGTCAAGCATTTCATGTGTTGGCACAACCACTTCAAACCAGTACACTGCACTAGCTTACGTACACATACCCAAACACAGTACAACCATGACCAACAACCACACAATTACAGCAGTGTTGGCCCAAGCCATTAATAAAGCCTGCCAGAGCAGACCTTGGGGTCTCTCTGCCTCATTTTGTGTTGCTCAATCCATGCTGTTTTCATTAAGTGAAATTGCCATTTTTACTCTATCATGCAGGCGCCCACAGTGGGGAAGGAGACAGGCTTACTAAATCAGCTTAGCACTACACCCCAACCCACAGATGAAGCCAGGCTTAACCTCCACCTTTGAACATCTTGCAAAGAAAAGGACAGTTAGACTTCATGGGTCTTCTCGAAGCTAAACCCTCCTGCCCCTGTCCCTAATATGTTCCTTCACTTGTGAATTTACATTGGTGTAGAGGGCATACTCTCAGCCGCTCCTACCAGGTGAATGCTTTCCCTCTCTAAGTGCCCTGGAGACAGAAAGCTTAAGACTAGTGTGAGACAACAGTTACAGTATGTCGTCAGTGGTGGAGTGTTCTCAGGTCAGTATGACTCATCCAAAACTTTATACAGAAATAATGAATAGAGAACCCCAGAAATGTGAAGTTGACAGCAAAAGTTAGTTCATTTTGGTTATGATTTTAGTTTCTTTCTATCAGTTTTTACACACACAACACTTTGGCTAATGTCAACCTTCCCCACCCCACAATACTCATGCAAGTCTGCCTAGAGTATGACTTAATACACACTTTAAAGGTAAATATGTGATTGACTGGGGCCTTTAAAATAAAAATAACATTTCAAAAGAATAATAAAATAAAATTCTATTTAAAAGGAAGGGGGCTAACTGTCGCACTGTCTACGAATTAAATAAAAGGTGGTCTTACTATTTTAAAATTTTATGATGGCCCACATGGCCCATTGATGCCATAACACAATCCGATAGGTTTGCATTTTTAAAAATTCGCTAAAATCAGACCCTTGCCAGCTCCCGGTTCAAGCTCTACTCAGCTCCTACCTGGATTACTGCAACTCCCTCCTGGCTGGATTTCCACAGCACTCTCTCCAGCCCCTTCAGTTCATGCAGAACACCACAGCCTGCCTTGTTTTCCACCTCATCAAGTTTTCCCATGTTACCCCCGTCCTGCAGTCCCTCCACTGACTCTCAGTGGCTGCCAGCATAAAATTCTAAATTCCGGTGTTGGTGTACAAGACTGCTAAAGGCACTGCACCCCAAACCTGAATTAAGAAATAATCATACTTTAGCATGTTCAGGTTCTGAGTCATTCACACACCCAACTAACAAATAACTACAACAACTCTTCAGCTGTAGCTTTGATAATGACTTCAGCTATGCTGTCAATTCACAGATAAACATTTTAATCCTGTGACATGATAAGGTAAGCTTTGGGAAAGTCTTTAGTAAAGCTGGAAAATATTTGTTTTTGTAGAAATCAGCTGTCACCTCTAGAGATTCAAATGTGTGGCTGTCCCTCTGGAATATCAGATGGATCTTGGCATGATACAGCATCCCATACTTTATGCCTGCTCTGTCTACATGTGATATATAATGTTCTATTATTTGTGTAGATATTGAATGCTCTTGTCTTGCTAGGTCAACAAAGAGTTTGGGAAAATGTGGACAAAAGCAACCGTGAAAGTTATCTACCACATTCACAAAAAATCCTTGCACGATAACTTCCTCAGAAAGTAATGAAAGTGCACTATTGTGGGCCTCGGGTGTATTTGGATACAGTTTGTGTGCTTGTGAGGGCTGTTTGTGGTCTATTACCACAGGTCATGAGAGAGCACCCTCACCAAATACCTGAATATGGTGAAAAAGGCTGATATGAAAGTCATGGAGCTCTGACCTTCCATTCCCGCTGAGATCCCAATTACCCTGCTATTCTGCCTAAAAACCTGGTTCTCCAGATTTTTGGTTTTTTTGCTTTCAGCAACATTTGTTTCATGCTGCTAGTCTCGGCCTGCAGAAAGGAGGACACGTTGCCGAAGACAGGGGCTTTGATTTCCACACAAATGGCTGAGGTGAGCAAGTCTTTCATAATAGTTGGTGTCCCACATTGCCACCATGATGTCATTAGCTTTCAGGCTGACCTTTTCCAACTCTATCTCTAATTAGATGGATTTATTGCCGGTCTAGATTCTAATCTCCGTTCTCCAGAAAAAAACGCATATAATATATACTCAGGTGATAATCGAAGAAAACAATCACAGGATGGTTGTGTCATAGTTGGTGATATGTTTTGCTGAAGAAGCATATATAAAATGCACACATATTATCAAATACTAGCCAGCCTGGGTAGCCAAATGATATTTAAGATGTGTACGGTTCTGTGCACACCCTCTACATAGTCCTGGGAGTTTTTTCAGTGAACAGTGTCATACCTTGTACACCATGCCATTGCATGTTTTTAGCACCCTTAGAGACCACTGCTTCTTTAAACTATTTTTTGTGTCATATTATATTAGTCCAGTTCCGTGTTTCTGTTGTGTTTAAATATCATACCTGAGTAAAGAAAATAATGGAATATAGACTATTGACATTCATATGGTTGAGAAAATGAATAATTTAAGCAATGAAAGCAGGAAGAATGAAGACATTTTTCACATTTAATCAGTGTATCAGGATAACCATTCTCAGACTTCAGGATGTTCTGAAAATGATACTTAACATATCATACTTTCTTATAATAGAGTCAAGCAGTCACCCGAATTTAACTACAAAGAGATTTCTGTGTGTTTACAGGAACAAAATGGGGCTAGACTGCAGATCTTTCTTTCTTTAGCTACTAAGCCCAGCTTTACAATAACAGGAAGCTAATGACCCAGAAAGGAACAGTGGCATTTTCTGCTTTAGCTGTTTCCACACAAAAGCAGTTCCCTGTCACATCACTTCTCCCTGCTTGCACAGCTCTAATCCCCCTAGCAGTTAATTGGGGTGACTGGGAGTATGATGTGTAAGTCTGTTCAAAGCTGACAGCGTACTAAAGACATAGCAAGCCATACCTGTGAACTGGGCACCAGGGCCTTCCACCAGTGTCCACCTTTCACCAGGTCCACCTCATTGAGGGACATGGCCACCTTGCCGATGACACAGTGGCGGGAGAATTTGTCAAAGTCAACGACGGAGAGCAGCAGTGTGCGGCGCTGGGCCTCCAGGAAGGGCAGCTTGAATGTGAATCGCTCCTCAAAGACAGGGTTCTGGGTCTTTCGCTTGACGCCTGTCTGTCGGGAGTTCTTGTGGTCGGGCAGCAGGCTCATCTTGACGTACGGGTTGGAGTGGGCCATGTCTTGGCGGGAGGCGTCGCAGGAGACGGGCAGGGGCAGGTCGCGCGCCTCGATGACCCGCACGGTCAGGTGGTTGTGGATGAGGTCGTACTGCGTGCTGAAGTGCAGCATGCCCAGCTGGTAGCGCAGCAGGATCTCGTCGTCCGTCAACGAGTCCACGTCATCGCCGCTGGAGTCCACTGAGTACAGCCGAGGCTCCAGCTTTCGGGAATAGTCCTCAGATGCCGCATAGGGCTTCCGCAAAACCGCAGGCTGGACCGCTTCCTTCCTGGAACCCATGGCCCAAAACTCAATGGGTTTGATGTCCACCAGGGGAGAGCTGGGCCTTCGAGCCTCAAGACCTGACAGAAGAAAGTGGAAAATGAACAAAACTGCTAGTGCACTAACACTATAATAGCAGTCCACCCCAGTTTCATAACATTGTAAATTGTCCATGAGGAATGAGAGTATGACAGAGACTCACTGGACAGCCTTCGGGCCAAGCTGTAGGTGGAACGGGATGTCTCCGAGCCGGAGCCATGTCTGTCTGGAGAGGTGTCGTGGGGTGTAGCAGGGGGGTCATAAGCCAATACCTCTGAGTTTGTGTCTTTGTCACCATTGCAGTCATTGACCCTGACAGACAGGAGAGAGCGCTGTGATTAACTCTCCTGTCCTCGCTCAACTGTGGCCTTATTGAATCGGACAGAAGGCTTCTCATTTTGAGATACTGCTTCTGAAGAGGGGGGTATTGATTTTGCTGTTGTAAGACAAGATGCTGCTCTGTCATCAAATATCCTTTTCATGCAATTTTTTTGCTGCCATTGAAGCCTTAATGAATTAAAATGGGGATCAAATCAAGTACAAAGCATCATTTTACATCATTACAAAATTTTCATTTGGAAAAAAGTCAAATTTTAACTACACAAGCTTGTTTTTTCTCCTTGGATTTTATATGTGTACATGAGGATCTACAAAAGTCAGAAAACCCTTGGGATTTGCAAATATGTACATTCTTAGTTTTTGTGCCTCGGTGTTGTACTAGTGTAAAAAATATGGCTGTTTTGTTTTTCCTCTGTTAGTAAGTGTTCTCCACAACATTTTTTAGTGAAGGCCTGACCTCATGGTGTTCCTTAGGTAGCATAAAGCATAACTGTGTCCATGATTTCAGTTCCCGGGGAGATTTGATAGTGCAATCTGAAACACATGGCTTTGCAGGGCAGAATAAACTAAAGGGGGTTGAAGGCTGCTGGACTGGAGACTGCAGGGAAGGAGAAAGACGGTTTGTTAAAGAACCAAGACCAAAGTGTGGACGGGAGACAACATCTGTAATGCTAACTCTTCAAAACACACACGACATGCACCAGGTGAGAGGATTTATATTCTTGGAGAGGTCGATCTGTCTCAAGTAAATTCCAGAAACGATACAGCAGATTCTGACCAGATCAGCACAACCTCCAGTCTGCTGCTGGTCTTCAGCGGCTCCAGCTCTGAACCCAGAGAGGAGACAGTGAAGCAGTGGTGTGACCAAGGGTCACTGCAAAGGAATTACACTCACCGAGAAACTGCAATCCCCAGAGCTACGCTGTGGAAATATAAGGAGGCTGAAAACAGCAACTCTCACTGCTGCTACCAGAAAAGGATGGCATCTCAATAACATGCTCGGTAACAGCACCAGACCCTGAGTATTACAACATACTCCACAAAAAAAAAATCATAAATAAAATAAAATAAAATAATGACGTCAAGGTGGTGACATGATGCAGGATCCCTGAAGGCAGTGGACGGCACCATTATTCAGATATTTGTGGGTGTAGGGGTGGTTAGGATTCCCATAGATCATATTTATTTCAGTAAAACAGTTTTATAAGCCAACAATGAAGGGCTGAATTATTCGGAATTCGGTATGCTCCAGCATTCCTTATTTTGGGCTATTCTGCCGGGAAGTTGTTCTGGTAAGGAGCCCTTTCCTATAGTCTGACTGTCCTGGCTGTTGAGCACCTATTTAGTTCTCCTTTTTGTAGCTGGCTTGAAGCGCGTTGGGCATCTTCCTTTTTAGACTAAAATATTATTTGAGTTTTAGAATGTGTTTTCGATTTGCCAAGACACTTAAAGGGCTTTTTATTTTTTTAAAATATATTTTTGATGACAGGCTGACTTTGCAGTGGCTGGTGTAGAGGCAATCACAGGGCGTAATCATAGCTTCAGTTTCAGTTTGCAAGTATCTTGGCTAACTTCAGGCATGCAACAACACAGGCAGTGTGGTATGCAATGCCTTGGCCAGACCAGATGCATCTAAGCCATGCCTTTCTGGCCCTGGGATTGAAGAGTTTGCATTTCTTTTGAACTGAGAAGGACGGGCATTCTGGCAAGATATAAAAACTGATTTTTATGCTTATAATTGTGACTAAATGCTATAAATTTCATCTCCCTATTTGTTTAGCCTATGGAGGTATAAAACAAAAAATCACTCTACAAGCTTTGGAGTTATATTAAGTACTTTTTACCAGCTATTGTACAGCAGACAGGTAATCAGACACTTATATTCTGTAAATATATTCTTCTTTTTTTAACATACATTACAAAACAAAAACTGTCTGGATCAATTGAAAACATACACTGAAACTGAAACAATGGTGCGAGAAATAGAAGCAATATAATTTCAATATAATGATCTGAGGTTTCTAGTTGCCACAAGGTAGCATTTTAGTAGCATCTAAAATGGAACACTGAAACTCCAAATTTCAAATCAAAATGCTTTGAAACATTTTATTATCTGTTGATTGGCATCCCAATTCCAAAGATTCAAATGATATTATGGCATTTTTCATTACCAAAATGCAATAATAATGACAATAATACAGTTACGTAAGTATTTCCTGCTCACAGCTTAATGACAAAATTGCTGACCTAAGAAAAGACAAAAATCAATAAATGTTTTCATCTAGCCAGAATATGTTTACAAATAAAGCATGATTTAGGTATTATCTTTTCCCATAAAATAATCCAGACTGTTCCATTGGCCCTTCAGACAGGACTGATACCCACTGGCTGGCCCCCACCAAGCCACAATATAAAATTAGTCCGGTGAGAAAATGCAAATCCCTGTTTTATTAAAATTGTTAAAAAGGATTATTAGCGGTTCCATTTTCTTCTTATATTTCACTTTGAGTTACAAAGACTTTCAAACATGCTTGCAAACAATATTCTCCACATACAAAATGTTTTAACTGAGAAGCTTATTCTCTTGACAAATGCAATGCTTTGATGCATTTAGAATATAATTGCATTCTAATATTACAAAGATTTAATGATGGGTCACTGGTAAAAATGAACAAGCAGCATGAAATTGGTTGTTTTACACATACGTTCATCTTCAATCTTGCTTTATATTATGCCTGACTGCACAATAAGAGCCCTGTCAGACTATAAGTAGCACCCTACCGAACAGATATTTCATTTATGCAGCCAAGCAACTGATGGTAATACTGTAGAATAGTGTAGAATAAGTGTACAGTAGTATTTTTGCCTATCATGTGAACTCTATCACAAGAACCCTTCCACAGCACAACTGTTTGTGCTCCTACAGCTCCCACTACAGTTGAGAGTATTTCTATGACTTCATATTACTAACACTACTGTTTTCTGCTGCTAATACTAATTCTAGGGCTGCTATTGCAGTCCATTTGCCCAACTAGCAGTTTATCACAGTGCATAATACCATAAAATAATCCCTGTATTAATGGTGTAATTCTTTATAAAATAAAATCAGAATGTAACACATATGTCGTATGCTAAACAAATCATCTTACCAAAATTGCAATCGTAAAATAGCATTATAATACAAATATAATATGCAATGCCTACTACTATTCTTAATGCAATTACGAAACTACACCATTAAAAATAGGTATCTCCAGTTGCAAATCTATCACACAGGTAAATTCCTAGCATATAGTTTTAGCAGGGGATAATGCCACCCAGCCCTGTAAGCTGTTACAACTTTATTTCCCCACAGAGAAAACCTTAAATGAGGACTTCTCCAGGTTCACGCGCTGTCTAATTTGCACAGCGCTCGCCTCGGCTGTGACTCACCATGCTGTCCCTGCCTGATCAACTGAGAAGAGACGTGCCACGCTGAAGCCTGGCTGTTACTCATCCGTCCTCACAGGCAAGCTGCCACCCAAGGCTCCGCACGGGCATTCTTCTGCTCTTTACTGAAGCGCTGCGTTTGCTTCCTCAAATGAGCACGAGCCACAGATCTATTTGAGGTGATAGGCCTGCCATTCTTCAGCAGATTGGTCACAATGGAATCACAGTCATTGAACATTCAGCTCAGGTAATTATCAGCAGAAAGACCTGCTGGAGAGCTCCAGCTGCTCAATACTCTGATGGGAGAGCTCCTGGGAAAACCAATTTGCTACTGGAAGTTGGTTGCTAGGGGGCAGTACTTCCTCTGGGCAAAGTAGGACAACAAACGTCCCAGTGTAGTGATAGGGACACTGTGCTGTGTAAGATGTATCTTGAATGAAATGTTAAATTATAGACCCAGTGGCACTTTGGCAGGGGGTTGCCTGGTATCCCAGCCAAATGCTTCATCTGGCTTTGTAAATATTATTCATGCTGAAGTAAAACTGGATAGACAATGAAAAACTGCACCATTAAATGATTATATCAAACACCACTCGCAGCAACAGTCGAAAAGGACCAGTATGAGAGGTGATTATGCTGCTCCCTTGCGAACCACCCAATTTGCACAGTCAGCTTTCTAATGCAAGGCAATTAAGAACTGCTACTCCCTCCCCACTCATCTCAAAACTTACTCTGACTGGTAATCCTTAAGAAACAGATCAAGGACAATCAAGCCTGCGATCACTAAATTTAATCTTGTAGCACACTTGAACTTGTAATCAGATTTGTAATCTGACTACATGTATGCACAGTACTGCTGTATGCCTGCTATGTCCCTTGTATTTTGTATACATCTGTTTTATGAATGTGCTGTTATACTTTTGTATGCCTACCCAGGGACTGGGGATGAAAATGAGCTATTCCGCTTTTTCTTGGTGTAATACATCAGAGATTTCAGTCTCTAAAATCTATGTTTTAATTATATATGGCATCTGTAAAATGCATCAAAATAAATAGAAGAGCATTTTGGTGCGATGTATGCAATACATATATCAGGTGCATGCAAAATGAATATTAATAGTGGTTGAAATGAGTCACCTTCACTCGCCTTCTCTATAAAGAGCTTTGAGACCCTTGAAAGGAGTGAAAGGGATTAAATAAATGCAAATCATTATCATTAGTAGCCACTGATGTTAATGGTTGTTACACAGATGCTTTTGATCAAGTGGACTTTCATTTATGCACTGGACCTGAATGCAGGGGAACTTACATCCAGGCTGGGGTCTGTGCAGGAAAGGGACCCAAAATCTCCACCTCCTCATCACTGGGTTGACAGCAGCTGCACTCCCAGCATGACTGCCAGCACGACTGACAGGTCCAGCGACACAGTAGGAGGTTGGATAGTTTGGACAACAGACCCTGAACATTGGATGGACAGACAAAAAACAGATAACACGATGCGATTAAACTCTTGTAACCTTTGTGCCAGCAACCATTTGGGCTTATCTTCCTATAGAAAACCAGACCCAGTGCAAGGCCAAGATTTTGAGAAGAGTCTCTGAGGTGGCAGACCAAGACTAAGCCGTTAAGCACAGCTGCACTCCCCACCATCGAGGAGTATATTAGAATGTCATGTAAGACTAACCAAACACACAGTACATGTTTTCTCCAGCATATTTTCTCAATAAATTGACTATAAATTGAGGCGTGAATCTAATTCTATGTTGGTGATGCTGAATCTAATTCCAAGCTCGTATTGCTTCAAAAGGTTGTATATACAGTCATTTTGTTCATACATGAAGAAGGAGCTCCACTTTTCAGTGGAACACAGGGAAGCCTATTATGGATTGACCTTTATTGCTTTCCTCCAGATGTGAAAGGAGTTGTAGGCAATGGTTTTCCAGTGTTTAAACACAGTAAATGTATGCATGGACTTTTAAATATTCATGTCTTGTTCTTATTTCAAGTGTACCCCATCCTTGGTGAGTTTCCTGTGTGGTGACAAGTAGTAAACACCATGAATCACCTGCTTCCTAACAACAAAGTACCCCAAACAAACATTCTCAACTTCCTGAACAAACACTCAGGGAAGCTTTGCTTGTTTATGACTCAAACACTTTTCATGCGTTTCCATTTTCTTCTCGTATGCACAAATAACTTTATGCATTCATGCCAAGCCTTGCTTCAAAACAAAATCTCTATTCCCTCAGATGTCCAAGGGAGATTGGAATTACAATTCATTTCATGATGAGTATCAAAATTTGTTTTCAAATGGTTACTTTAATATTTGATAGGGAGAAGGACTTGCAATATATATTCATATATGTACAGTGAATTTGGAACAGCAGAGGCAAACTGGGACAGAGAAGATGATGTCATATTCTAAGAAAAGCTTTTTCACCCTATTTTACCATTCAGTTTTCCGTCGATCAAACCCTTAATGGAACATGCCTACAGGTAAGGCATTGCCAAAAAAGGAGAGTTTATCATTGATGAAAATAACATCCAAAATCACAGTGTCAGAAGACTGGAGCAGATGTGTTTTGACCACACAGGTGAAAACACTGTAGACAACTGAATGAATTGACTGCCCCTCAACTAGCTATAGCCCTTCTGAAGTCGATCACTGATATATTAAGTAACTACACGTGACTATATGTGTTTCCTTCTTAGACTGAATTATTTAGTTACTCTCTAATGCCACACAAAATGTAACACTTTTCTGTATGAAATAAGCAGTCTCCCATTACATAATCCCCTGTCTGTTCTCCTGTTTCTGGACAGGGCAGCAACACGTTGGTATGTGCTTTGCAACCCGGTCTTTATGAGAGTGAATAAGATACAGACTAATCTTCATTGTACCTTGCTCTTACCTCATTGATGGGTTCCAGCTGTCCTTTTTCACAGCCGCAGAAAAGGCCATTTTAGAAAAGGGATGGAGGAGAGAGGGAAAGCAAAATGACAGCTTAGATTCAATGAACATATTTCCAAATGTGCACAACTGCACATCATCAAATGATTGTAACACAATACAGCTACTGATCTCAATGTTACAGCTTTCACAGCTGTTATATTGGGCAGTTGAATATTATGAATATTAGTAAATATAGATTCTAATTTCATGGGCATATTTGCCATCTGAATGATGCAGAAAGCCGAAGGTTTAATTTTTTTCATTCCTGAATGATATTCAGGAAGCCTTATTCAAGACTATTATCCTGTTTACAAACAAGCAGACACTGTTGTCACCTTCTAACACTTGCAGATTGTTGAATCATTTCTGTCACTCTACATCAAATCATCTAAATAATTAGGAATATTTATGACATATTGATATAATATATCCATAAACTGTGATCTGTTTATGCTTAAACAAATGATGATGATGGAAAAGCTAGGGTGGAGTATTTCTGTTTTGTTTTGAGCACCAGTGGCAGATCTGTTTCTGACTGTTTTGTTTTTTTCCTGTGTCTGAGCTGCAAGTCTGTGTGTGTGTGTGTGTGTGTGAGAGAGAGCGAGAGAAAGAGAGAGAGAGAGTGTGTTTGCGAGTGTGTTTGTGTGTGAGAGAGTGTGTGTGAGTCTTCCCCACTCAGACTCCTCCCAGATGCAGCCCCTGGGCTCCTGGTCTCCTTGTCACCAGACTGCTCTTGTCCTTGCAATTAGCTGTAGCTGTAGCCACGGCAACAGCGGCGTGAGCACCGAATCCCCTCCCCCCTCCCTCTCCTGCTGCTCACTCTAAGCTGATGGACCCTCGACCAGAGGCTGAAGAGCACTGGTCATATAGACACTCTGAACCACTGGCACTGCCAAAGCTGAACAAAACAAAACCTCTGTATCAGTTACAGCTGAGCTGTACCACAGCACAGCATTTAGCTAAAATACAAGGATTGCTAGGCACAGCAGACACATAGACACAGATATGCCCGAGGGAAGACACATGTACTGTGACTTACCACAATAACCATGCACTCAGAAAAAATAATGTATGCACAAAAAAATTAATCACATAGGTTCACACACAGGCCCATGTAGACACATGTAGCCACACGCACACACATATACAGACACACAGACATTCATGTACACATGCATACACTCAAGTATACACAAGTGTACACACATGAAAAAGCACAAGTAAGACATTTAATAACAAGTTACTTTTTCATCAAATGAAATGTCTCCATTACACAAGCTACTGAGGCCCTGCAACCTGTTGGATTCTGTGAGCTTTCAATGAAAAATCTACAGAAGTAAAACATTTCTGCCTGGTCAAATACATGCATTTACTTCTGTCTTTTACATAAAGTCCTTCTACATAATAGCTTAATTCTCTTATATGACAGCTTTATCTATCGATACTGAAACCATTAAAAGGTACAGCAAGTCAAACATAAATCATGGAGCGTACTTCATCAGACTAATTTACATGCCTAAAAATAATGGTAATCAGTCAACAGTATTAAAATGGATGATTTTATCTCTTTTATATCCCTAATGTAAACCAGCTGGTATATGACTGCACATGCAACGTTGCAAGAAATAAGTCCTTAAAAATAAAATGAAAGCTGGAAAGACATGGCAGGTGCACCGAGGGATGTGGCAGAAATATGGAATAAAATCAGCCCTGGGGAAAGGATTCAGATTCCTGCTGTCTGTGTGTGCATCCGTGAGTGAGTATGTGAGTGCACCGTATGCTCTGGGTTAGTCTAGGTGATCTAGTCGCCGGAACTTACCTGTATATACGCCATCTTCACTTCACTCTCACCCCACGATGTCACAGCCCAGCCAGGACAGCATGCTTCTCTTCTGTGTCCACTTTGTCTTTTTTAAAAAAGGGGGAATTAATTCTTGAGTGAAGGAGTTAATTCTCCCAAGCCCTGATAGTACCCTTCTCCATCCTCACGCAGCCCATGCCAAGAGTTACACACACCCCCCCAACACATTACAACCACACAACCTCTCTCTCTCTCGCTCTCTCTCTCTCTCTCTCTGCTCTGTCTCTCTCTTCCCCTTTCTATTCTACATCCCCATCCCCACCCAACTAGCCTTTCTCTCTCTCCCCCCCCTCTCTCTCTCACTTGCCCACCCTGAAAAATTTAAATGAGACACTCGCTTTTCTCTGAACCCCTGTGCTGTTCTGTCACTCCTCGTCCTCCCCATATTTCCCCTCCCTGCATCTATCTGGGAGACAATGAGTCATCCGGGCTTACAAAAGCCTCTCCTGGCTTTAATGTTATTATTTTTTCACATATGTGGGATTTTCAGCCCAGAGTCACTGTCTACGCCACTGTCCCCATGACAGACAAAATTTTGAAAGTAAGTAAGAGACACTGACTGGACATTTACAGGGCATCTGCAACCGTGACAAAATGTCAGGCAGTGTGACTGAGCACACAGAGAGCTCTACCAGGGCTTCGAGCTGCTGTGACAGGGACAGCAGGGGATTGTAGGATTTGAGCGCACGCATAAGTGTATGGAGTGCTTAGTTCTGACTGAGGGCAGTAACCTGAGCAGGTGGACTGTTTAATTCATGAAACCAAGGTAAAAGTACGTTTCCATGGAGACGACAGGACCCATCACCTGTTGCTGTGTCAGTACATAGTAACCTTGCCCTTGTAAGAGTCTGGCTACTTTGCTGAGTGTATTACTTTTAGGTTGCAGATACAGATACATTCCATTTATCTATTTTTTCCAAACACATTTAAGATAAATACATTTATTCAAAAGCATTTCTTTATTAAATAAACCAGTCAATTTCATCCCAACATGCATGTATTCATCCCAGCATACTGTCTCAAAATTCATTCCTAATTATGTATTCCAATGAAGAAAATAGGTTGACATTATGACATTATTTCAGTAATCAGATGCCTCGCCACAGGAAAGAAAATAAACAAGTCTGGAAAAAAAGATTACAGCGACCTCTGGTGTTGAAAATATATTTATGAAAAAGAGCAGCTAAATATAAACCTTCACTTCAAAGGAACCAGTGCAGAATACTGGCCACACTATTTGTTTAACTGCAGGGGAAGGTGCATGGGATTTGTACATCATAGTACAGCTATAGCAGGAAAAAGTATTTCTTCTTGTACTGATAATTTAAAAAAATGATTTCCAATATCCTGTAACAGCAGGAGAAAGTCAAAGACCACATGAAAAAAAAACTGCATCTTTTAATTCCATGGCAAAGAGAACACAAGGCTTGTGGGCAGACAGAATCAGCATCTTTACGCTATTATGTGCATATATCTCACTCGCTGGACCTGAAGTGATGAGTCATATGTGGGGGGTGTGGGCTTGCGTGGTCACATGCACGGCTCTGCGGTCATGTTTGCATGACTGTGCAGAGACATGTGGGCCCGTGGCATTTATAAGGAGACAGGACGAACACAGCTGACGTTCAATCGGAGGTGTCCATAGCCCTTCCAACTTTACTACAGCCTTCATAATTTCTTCATTCATTTGTGGAGGTCACAAAAAGACTGACGAAGACACAATAAGAACAGGGGTACATGTAAGAGTTCATATTGGTCTTTAGTACTGCTAAGAAATGGTTTTCCGCTGAATGCATCATCAGAAGAACACCTCCCTTACCACCCATCCTACCCCTCCTCCGCCGCTCGTTAGTAGACATTTTCCAGCTGCAGGGAGGGAGAGTGGAAGGCCTTGCCCCCCATCATGCTCATAAGCTGTGGCACCAGAGATTGTTTCTCACTGCATATGCTACTGTTTTAGCAGCTCTGGATGTGTTGCCAGTCCACCCAGACATAATGACCTCTTCCATGTATGCTTACGCCTGCTGGAGGAAGTACAACACTAACATTGTAAGCCTCTATTATCCAAACCTTGACTGGACCAAAAATGTAGCCATTTTGAGCACTTTATTATACATCCCCCATTTCCTGGCACCTGGACTACCATGTATGAAGGAAAGAATGAAGTGCCTTTTTTCACCAAGGATAGGTGAAGTAACCGTCTGAAGCCTTCCCAGGCACAATGAATCTCAACTCCCACTCTGTCTGGGTAGCATTGGGTGTGAGGGAGTTGGCCAAATACACAAAGAGCTCGCACAGAAAAATGGCTGGGTTGTCAGAGAAACAAATACCACTATGTGGTATAATTATGCAAATCTGAGTGACACAAAAAATGTACACCAAATAGTACATCTTTACACTTGGCCATTTATACAAAGCATGCAGTTTGCAAAAAGTAATTAATGTAATTAAAAGGTGTTTTGTCCAAACCCCCGAAGTTTGGTTCTTACAATATTCTCATATAACCGGGATGTCTTTCAAAATGACTTTTATTTTTAGGAAACAATCAATGGAAAAACTGACAAAAGCCTGACATGACATGCAGAAAGACTGACATAAAAAACGTACATTGCTTTTATAAAGATGCTTCATTGAAAAGAAAATACACAATCTGATCATAACACAATACTTTTAAATTGGAGTGCATAAAACTGATATCCCCAGCAAAAATCTACATATGCAGATTTTTGTTAGCAAACATTTTCTTTGTGTGGGCCTGACTCTGCCAAACAGAATTTAGAAAAACACTGTAAATATATCAATAAATACATTAAATTGTACACTTTGTTCCTGAGGCAAGCAGTACCCTTTTCAATTAAAATTCAGGAAAATAAGTAATGTCATAATAAACCTGACAACAACATAGGCCCCTTTGATAGAATAAACATGTATCATATGATATCAATAATTTCCACTTTTCGTTCATGACAATTTAGGCATACAGCATATTTAAAATATACAAAATGTCCAAATGTTAGAGGAAACATGTTTATGACAGTGACCTAATATATGATACGTTTGAACACATTCCCACTTCCTGTAATATAAAGTAAAAAAACGCAAGTCTGGAAAAACATTAGGTCTGTAGTTCAACTGAACTGGCGCTGCTTTTAAGGTGACAACAAAAACCAGCAGACCCTGTGACTGCAGTTGAAGACCTCAAAGACTGCATTTTAAGACCACTGTCATAGATTGTTGTTCCTGTACTTGTGTATTTTGCTTTTTCTTTTCATCTGGCTTAACTTTTAAACCTCCTAGTGCAATTTCTAATATTGAAGGTCAAAAATAAACATTATACATTTTCCACAAATCTTTTTTTTCTGTGAACTGTACATCTAGGGCTTTGTGAATACTCACATTAAATAAACTTTGTGCGCACATTTCTTTTTTTATTATATGTCACTCACTTGGACTCATTTGGATTATGTTTCATACTTCAGGCTACTTTCAGGTTAGGCTTATGCTACTAATGAAGCAAAAAAAAAAAAAATAGTTAAAATGATGGGTCTAAATGTGCATGCAGTTGAATATAGACAGAAATGTATTTTGGAGCTGAACTCACAGCAATTTATCAGTGCATGCATCTGCCACTCCACAACTTTAGAAATTTCCATTAGTTCCAGGGTTGCCTTGGAAACAGCAGAGGTCCTATTGGTGGAGCTACATGCAGAACATTCACATGAAACCCTTTGGGAATACAGTCCAGCCAGCACAGCTCATGCTTATGGTAAGGAGTATAACAATTAACTGGGTTAGAATCACAGGAAAAAATAACATTTCCAAAATGAATGGACTCCATTTTGTATATACTACTTGTTGAAACTTCAGTCATGAAGAATTATTCAATTTCTCGATTCTTTTGATGCTTCCATCAAGCTGATGTACTCTTACAGTCATATTGCTTTTTGTTCAGGGATAGTAGTCTGCATACATTTCTTTACAGAGGCCACTCACTATTTGGTTTTCTCAAACTCTGTATTTATCAAAGCAGCTCATCTGTGATTAATGCAATCACCACATTCCTCAAGGTACAAGAAAAGAACACAAACAACCTAAAAAGGCACAGCATCACTCAGCGTCATCATTTTAAATCCCACGACCAATTAAAATTTAGAAAACTTCTAGGGACATGTCTTTATTAATATGATCCTGGAGGGCCCTTGCATGCTGATGAGTCATTTCCGCATGTGGAACAAACTGCAATCTGGCTAAGAGGAAGATCTTTCTCTGCAAAACTACTGGGACAAAACTATTTCTGTTTTGTGTTTTTAAACTACTTATGTAGCTTTTACGCAGTATCAAGTGGGAAATGTGTGGTACCATTAATAACAGCAGCTCAAAGCCCATGAAATAAATCTAATTTCAAAGCAGGCTCTTGTACAGAGGAGACCTGGAACCTCTTAATTATTTTTTCCATTGAAGGAAAAAGAAGAGAGACAGAGCTATCCTTTTATTTTAACGTAAGTTTACCTAACAGCAGTGCAAATCAGGCCACCACAAAATTGTGTCTGCATCCTGCTTTTGATCATTATTCTATTCAACAACAAAAACCATATGGATGAACATTCTGAGGCACATTATTATGGCTTGAGCTCTTTTTAATTTAGTTATTATATCCTCTTCTATGGTCAAAGCACTGAAATCTGAGTCTGTGGGTCAAGAGGGTGCAAACGGTAAACTGTTCTTTTCCCCTTGAAAGATCATTGCGGCTTGCTTTCTCCAGTAACAACAAGCCAGACATTAAGACTACACAACAACTTTTGTACTTATCTTACGAAATAATCACTAGTTGCACCAGCTTTTCAGCAAGTGGAAGCATCTTTTAAGGTTCCTTAATCTGCATCCGGTTTTGTTGTTAAGCAGGCAGTAAGTCCATTTACAGAAGTTAGAGGGGGGGTGGAAATGAGCAGGGTCTTGTGCCTTTGAGAAGATGGAAACATCTTATTTTTTCCTTTCAAAATCCAGCAATCATAGATGATGAGGGCAGTTTGCATAGCTAATCTCAAAGCATTGATTTCCTAGTGGAAAATCAGGGTTTCTAGCAAACTAGCAGGGTATAGTGACCCTAAGTGCTAAGTGGCATCTCCATGACAACATGCTGTGGGGGTGTGTCCCTAGGGAGCATGTTAATGCCTACAAGGTGATACACCACTGGTGGAGATGAGAGGTGCAGAAGTAGAAAATATGCTTAGCAAACCTGAGACTAGATCACCAATATTGTAGCTGCAATTAATACCGTACTCATTTTCAGAATGCTATGTACAGGTAGAAGTTTTCAATAATGTATGAAATTATTCAAAACATTGGGTCTAGTTTCATATATTTAATGCACGGTACCTATTTTAATTTTCATGACAATTCAAGCATGTTTGTGGCCAGCATGGCTCAGGTTTAAAATCGCGTGACAGTGGTCTGACCCACTTCCCTTATGCCAAACGAGATGGTCCAAATACCATAGAATAGAAAAACATTTCAATATGCAACTGAGCTCCAGTTGAAATTACATTGTTTTTTATATTTAAATATGCATTTTGTATGTTTCGCTTTATTTGAATGGATGTTGACATCCATTACACAACCTCATATCTGAGGGTATGAAAGCAGCTGCCATGTATCAAACCTAACAAGCCATCATTGAACTGATTGTTCTTTTCCTTCACACAATGAAGAAATTCAGACAGCTCAACCATGTATAATGATTTTTCCATCAGCTTAAAGCCCTTGAGTTCATACTGTAGAAACCTGAAGAAACATTTAGTGTTCTACAGTCTAATAGTACCAACCTATTTGTTACTACTATGTACCTATAATGATGATCAGGTTTAAAAATGCAACAATACAGACATGTTTAGCTTCTATATAACTTCTATCATTCAACACAGTGGTAACCAACCCTGTTCCTGGAGATCTACCATTCTGTAGGTTTTCATTTCAACCCTAATTTGGCACACCTGACTCTACTAATTAGCAGCTCAGCAAGCTCGCTAGCTGTTGAATGAGGTGTGCTTTGTTAGGGTTACAGAGATTGTGTACAGAGAAAGCCTACAGGATGGCAGAGTTAGTTACCACTGATCTAACATGTCTGATGCTGCAGTGAATGCATAAAAGCATGAGTTAAACAAGGTTTTGTGCCCTCTGGGGACTGGTCCTGACCTCTCAGATAGCAGGGCCAGTCTTCCTAGTCATCTTCCTGGTCTCTTGACAGAAATATGCAGCTGTCATTGTTTCTGTAGAATAAACCCTTACAGGGTAATTCTTTGACAATACTCCTATTATGTTACATGACAGCTGATGTAATGTGTAAAGTAATGTGCAAGCCCTGAACAAAAGTATTCAAAATTAGCCAATATTAATTCCTATGACTAATAAGTGGTGACACTTAAAATACTTAAAATAGACTGGTTTTTCTAAAAGGTTTTCAATTTGATACGTACCCCCAGTGGAAGCTGCACTCTTCCATTTCTTCAAGTAATATTAAGTTAAATAAATTCTCTGCTTCTGATCTAGAAATATTAAATCAATATTAAATAAAGCCAGAGGATGGTAGTTGTGTTCCACACACTTCAGAATAAAAAAAATCCAATATTGTGAGTTCATCTTTGAGAAGTTTTGCAAGCCTCAGTGCAAATTTTTTTAAACCTACCCTGACTCTTTCTCTGAAACCAAAAACCAAGGAAAAATATAACTCTAGCTTTACTGTTTTTTAGTACTACTCAGTATCCATGTGCTTGCAGCGCACACCCCTTCCCACACTGTCCCTGTGAGGACACCCAAGGCGAATTAGTCGGTGTAGATGTGTCCAGGAGTAGGCCAGGCGGGCACACACCATGTCCAGGGAGGCTGGGTTGAAGCTGGCCAAGAGATTGGCAGAAGTTGTGTCCTTGAAGGGTTTAGGCAAGGCAAGAAAATCTGGCAGCAGCCCAGTGTCACACCCAAGGAAGAGGTGCCCCAAGAAGCGTTGCTGTAGGCTCTCCCTCAAGCCTCGCAGTAGGTCATCAATCCTTTCCAAGAGACGGTGCTCCTCCCAGGCCTCCGGAGGCGTACTGAGCAAGAGCCGCAGCCATGCCATCTTCAGGAAATAGGAGGACAGCACGGCCCGCCACTCTGCACCACCACGGCAATCCAGGGCCTGCCCGCTCAGGTCCCGTACGGCCTTCACTATCTGCAGACACTTCAGGTGGCAGGAGCCAGGCGGCACCCTGCCTTTCAGCCAGCTCAGGAGCCTCTGCTCCTGTCGGGGAAAGTACACCGTCCAGAGGTCCTCCTGCTGGGAGCCCCTTGCCGCAGGGACCAGAAACACGCCATCCCCCAGGGGCACGGCGGGGATCAGCCTCACGCCCATGGAGATGTGGCAGCAGACGTAGTCGGAGCGTGGCGTGAGGCGCAGCAGGATGCGGTCCTCGCTCAGCGACAGGCCCAGAGAGCAGCGCTGCTCAAAGGGGTAGCGCACAGCAGAGAGACAGCGCTGCACTGTGGGGTAAAACCAACGCACCACAGGCGCCGGAGTCAGTCTGCACACGCTGCCTGCCTCTGCCGAGTTCAAGAACGCCTCAGTGAAGGCCTTGTGTCGCCTGGTCCACTCTGACTTGCGCGGAGTCTCCAGACTACAGAGCGGCGGGCCTCCCTTTTCTCCAGCACAGCTTCTGGGCTCCAGCTTCAGGCCCCTGGGCAGCCGCAGTGGGACCAAAATGTCAAAGCAGTCAGGATGGCCCACTTTATGCTCCTCATAGGCACTGCCAATCTGGACAAAGTCCCCGCGAAGACCCAGAGAGGACTCTGGCGGGATCTCGGCACGTCCCGCCCGTACCAGTTCACTCACAATCTTGGCCACATGTGCCTTACTATGCCCAAGAACATGGGGCGACAGGCGCACCTGCCTCTCGTAGTAATCTTCCAGCAGCTCTTTTCTGGAGGAGCTTGCTCTGGCAGGGCCCTCGGTGGTCTCAGGGACACGCCTCTTTGTCCTGCCGGTTTCAGAGGAACAGTACCTGATAAGAAAGTAGCAGAGAGCAAAGGCCAAAATGAACTTGATCAATGAGAATAGCCCCAGTGTCCGGTTGGGACAGCCGTCAGATCCCTGGTCGGGACCCAGGCGGAAAGAGTGGTTCAGCAGCAGGAAGGCTGTGAGCACACAGACGACCAGTGGCCAGAAGACCCTGAGGTTCAAGGTGTACACAGTCATCCTGAATCTGCACAGCTTACTACATCCAGAGCGGAACAGGGCACCAGCAACGTGGGCTAGCCCATGGTGACTCAGTCTCTCCCAGCTTCTGAAACTCAGCCTTCTTCGGTTCTCACTCTTACGCAGCTGGATCCGATTCACACTCCCTCTCAGCCCTCCAGAAACGTTTATGAGTAAAATGTTTGTTGTAAAGTTCCAATTCTGTTGCTGTGGCTTTTTTTGAAGTTTCAGCTCCTCTTTATCTGCCGTTCGAAAGTTCCCCCTCAGCCGAGAGTATTCAGAGTCGAGTGCTCAGTTTCTGTGAGCTCAGAGGAAATACCAAACTCTCAGCAGAAGAATTTCAGTTAAAAAAAAGGAGCTCTGAGTCTGGTGTCCAGGCACACTTGCCCCGCCCTCCCTCTCCTCTTAAAGAGACAAAGCTCATTATTGCACATCTGGGCATTGTTATAGGACAGGGGACACCAACCTTGGTGCTGGAGAACCCCCATGTATGCAATTTTCCCCTAATTTCAATCACAATTTCTAAAGTTAAAAAAAAAAACATTTATTGGATACTTCCAATGTCTACTGAGAGATGGTTTACCCAATGAATGTCTCATTTTGCCTCATACTGATGTTACAAGGAAAAATGTTGTCTTTTCCCACAAACACTGTTAATCAAGCGATTGATTGAAACAAAAATCAGCGTACACTGGGGTTCTCCAACACAAGGGTTGAGAGCCCCTGCTGTAGGGGGAGGAAAGTGAGATAAATGGCTTGTGTAAGTCTTGAAAATGTATTTCTGTGCTCTTTAAGATGTTTAACAGCAGCAAAATTCTAATTTAAATAATGTCCATCAACAAGCTGTAAAGTAAGGACAGAGAAGCATTGGAGTACTGCACTGCTTCAATGGTAACAAAAATGGTAATCAATGAGACCAGGATCCTTTCTAAATGTCGAAAATGAAATAAATCGAACACACTTTTTTGAGGCTAAAAAATACTAGCTTGCCATGGCTATCAAAAAGGTTAAAAAGCATGGACTTCAGTAGGGTATATAGTGCTATATGGAATGCACGGCTTTATACCCTTCATGGGATGAAACACAGGTGATACTGTATATTGGTATGGCAATTAGTGGAAACAATCAGAGGGTGGGAAAACACCCTCATCAATAATAACTGTTAAGGCATGAACACAGATACAAAAAAATAATATTACAGTAACACTGAAAAGATACATATGATTACAGTAGTTACTCAACAGCTTCAGAGAAATGGTAGAATATCCCATTTTTCATTGTGGCTTCTATTAAAGAAATCCAAAATGTTTCACATTGCTAAAATCTCTTCAATCTGTCACCACCTCTTAATGATTTGCCAGTCACTTTGTGCAAAACAGTGTTACTCCCATGGACTGTTTTATCCTGTTTGGCCTTTGGGTAATCATCATTTCCTGTTTAAATTGCATATCTGTTTTCTGACACTATCTTAGACTAAACTGGCTGACATTTTTGATCCTGTTTGAGTCTTTGACATCATAATAGGTTTTAGTTGGTAGTATATTTTAACAGTGATTACACCCACCACACCTAAATGTACCAAATGTGGTTATCTTTTTCCTGTGGAGGTCACTGTACACTAGTTTGTAAAAATTTGAAAGGCTTTTTTAAAACCCACAACTAGAGGATCTTGGATCCTTCAAAACAGGATCACAACATAACGGTTTCAATTTTGTAGGATTATGGCTTTAATTTGTATTGCTTCTTTCATATTTTGAGTAACAACATAGGTTTTTTCTAAACCCTGCTCTTTTCTTCTTTTGGTTTTCAACAGCCCTGTTCTGTTCAGTTGTTTGATTGAGAATTTTAGTCATATGTTTAGTCAAATTATTCTGGGGAAACAGCAACTTCAGCAGGGTACAGTTCTCCACAGGCATAAGAAAATGGCTCTTCTAGAATAACCTGAAAAATGAGGTCGTTTGCTTGGGAAATATGTGGTAATTATGAGTAGCGACTTCAGTGGAGGTGTGGCTTCAATTTAAACAAGAGCTTATTATATTTTTGTCATGGAGGCGTGAAAGGGCTGACACAATGTATTCTCAGTGTTTCTGCTGAACCCCCTGACCTGACCTCATTCATAAACACAGCACCCTTTGGCCCCCAGATGACACGTGCATGCTGTGTCAGAAACTGCCAGGGGTCAGCACACTCTGCCAAACCCCTCTGTCCCATCATGGAGTAAATCTATCATTTTAAGAGTTTAAATTGAGGGCTTCGTACTTAACCAGAATTCATATGTTATAATCTACAGTTTTATAAATGCCAGTTAAGCATGCATAACATTAAGGATGAGGAGATTTGCATTTTAAATTGAATTAAATTATCCGATGTATTGACTCAACGGTCTTTGCCTCACTTACTACTTGTGTGCCGCACCTTTAAAATACATGTCTGAACAGAGGCAATGTTTTCATAACAAGAGCCTTGTTTTTTGTTTAAACAGACCAGCCCAACCTTTCACTGACACCAAAAACTGGTACAGATGGGTAAAGTTCCAGACAGCAACATAAAATATAAAACCCCACCATCTCATCACTCTCAGCACAGCAGACGCAATCTCGGAAGGCTTTTGTGGTGTCTGTCAGACAATACCAGAACTCTGGCATATGTGTGTAGACACAGGCCTCAAAGCATGAGAAAACAGTCAGAGTATGGAGGAACTTAAGTCACTGAATACGTCATGCTGTGGAAGGAAGTGCTATTTATACTAAACCTGCAGGAGGAAATGTGTGAAGTAAGTGCCTCAGCTGGTACAGCAGTTTAGTGTTCATGTTAGCTTTTAGCAGTTGTTAAAATCACAAGTAAGTGTTCAAATGTTGTCTTGTAAATTTATGGAGGCTATTTGCAAGGACTAGTTCTGATGATCTTTAACACCGGTTAGCCAGCATATTTCCACTGGACTCATCTTACTTCTTAAATATTTTTTCATTGTGTTACATTATTCTGAGGTTTGGGGAATATTGAGCAATGTCATTATTGTGCAAAATTTTACTTAGATGCCTGTGCCGAAAACATGGGATACAACCACGATGATGTCATACACAAGGAGTCACTTCCTTTGTTAGTGAAGCAGACACAGGGAGGGAGAGAGAGAGAGAGAGAGAGAGAGAGAGAGAGAGCGAGAGAGAGCGAGAGAGAGAGAGAGAGAGAGACAGAGAGAGGAATTCTGAGGTTTGGGGAATATTGAGCAATGTCATTATTGTGCAAAATTTTACTTAGATGCCTGTGCCGAAAACATGGGATACAACCATGATGATGTCATACATAAGGAGTCACTTCCTTTGTTAGTGAAGCAGACACAGGGAGGGAGGGAGGGAGGGAGGGAGAGAGAGAGAGAGAGAGAGAGAGAGACAGGAAATGGAGGAGATCCAAACCGCCAACGAGTTTAAATTCAAATTCCCTGTCCATACAGGCCTCGGGTGAAGGGTCGTAGCATAAATTATTCTGTTAATGGACACGTGACACTGAAAATTAGTCCCACAGGAAATTCTAGAGCCTATGTTCTGGAGTTAAAATTTCCACTCATTAACCTAGGCAATAGTCATGTTTAAGATGACTATGAAGAATTTAATGGTTATTCTGTTCATTTTAACAATCATTAAATGTTGACTCAGTATCAAAAACATGTATGTGATGACATGAAGGGCAAACTACAAACTGAGAATATGTTAAGCCAGTGTGTATGCATGGACAGACCTATACTGTTTTTCCACAGACTATTATGTGTATTCTTTCCACAAAATTGAATATTAAATTTTTTTCATAGCATGCATAAATCTAAATTAGCTCCACTGAGCTGGGATACAATTTCCAACAAGATATTGTTTCTGCCCTGCTGTTCCCCAGTTTCCCACACAGACAGCAAAGTGGCCAGCCCACCTGTATGCCTATCATCCAGTTAATCCTTAAATTCTATGTTATAATGTTTCCATTTACCAAAAAATGTATAAATTAATTTATTATTAATAAAACATAATACTACCTATGTAATACTACTACTACTACTAATACTACTACCACTAATAATAATAATAATAATAATAATAATAATAATAATCTGTTAGCCAGGGAATTAATCCCTGTGACTAATTGCCAATTAATCCCATGAACCTCAGTCAATTCTAATTGCATTTTATCTTTGTTCCCCAAATACCTCATGGTATCTTGAGTGCCAAGGCCAGGAAGCATCAAAAACAGTCTTATACCGAGCAGCCACTACCCACTTTCAGCTAACCCTTAGAGCTCCATATGTAGCACGAGCAGTTATTTCCACCTATATCTTTTTATAGTCAGGATGAAACAGCACATATGTGCACATATGTGGACATATGTCCTCAGGCATGGCTCTAGCCTTTCTGCCGCCCAGGACGAGATTGCAGACAGATGGGGGAGTGTGCTGGAGATAGCCATTGCAGACCTGTTTGGCACCCCTCCAGAAGGATGATGCCCTAGACAACCGTCTATGTTGCCTATGCCTGGAGCCAACCATGTATGTGCTGGATATTTTACTTAACAAAACCTTTGAATTGTACCCTACATCATAGAGACCAAAAGTTAAAAAGCTGTATTAACTCAAGTGGGTGATGTCGGCCTGAAGGGAACGTTTTACAGAGCATATAATATATTATAGTTGAATATGTTCCAAATGTTTTACTTTAGTGAGTTAGGGGAATTGCATCAAGTAGGAAATCGCACAGCTTATTAAGTAAATTGACTAGTATAAGAGATAATGTTTGAAAAATGCAAGAACTCTGACTCAGTTTTCAGTTTCTACACACCACCAGGCACCATTGGACCAGAACTGGAAAAATCTATTGAATTTTCCAATTTGTGACAACAATTTGTGACAGCAGTTCCAACATAATCTCAAATGACTTTGTAGATTTGCATTCTAACATCATTCCCAGTGTTACACTGCGGTGGGCAGCAAAGAAGTAGAGTACTGTGGTACAGAGAGCCCCGCTGTTGGGCTGAACCCATTGCCATGGAAACTCCCGCACTGCACTCTCCGATGACCATTTCCTTGCAATGACAGCATGATTAGGTCATGGGAAAATGAATGCTGGGTTAGTGGAGCATTGGACATAGTGGAGAGAGAGATTGTGCCAGGGTCATAAAGCCAGCTGTTCTCTATCCAGTTCTGTAGATAATCAAATAGCTCACTTTATCACAATTTCATGAGAACATCTCTCCGAGGCTTCACGGTTAATGTAGCTCTCACAGACAGCATATGTTTTGCATTAGACTGCTTTTGGCAAAGTTAAGGGCAGGGATATATGTTTATATATCATTATGTGGCAATAGTTTGATTATACATAATGAATACAACTTGCATACTTATGTTTTATTCTTCATTTACTGTGAATTTGTTATTCTTTTTATTCTGGTACTCTACACCTTTTAGCAAGACCTTGTGCATGCTTATTCTCTTACATTGGTAGTGTATAAATGCATACCATATTTTAGTGAAGCATTTGCATGAACATGAAATCATTCAGGTGCTATTGCAGTATAATTTTAAATTATAATCATAATAAATTATGAATACAGGGCAAAAAAAATAAAATAAAAATTATTCCTTGGGTCATATATAAAAACAATCCTTTGAGTTAGAACAGGCACAGAGCGCCCTCCAGTGTCATATAAATAGTATAGCATCCAAATGGCCATACTCTAACACAGTGGTGTCAAACTCGTTGCCATGGAGGGCCGTGTGTATGCAGGTTTTCATTCCAACCAATTAATGCTGCCTTAATTGAGTCCAATTACTCATTCAGCCATATGCGTTTAACTGCATTGAAGCACAGAATATAAGAAAATTTTTATTTAGACAATGCGGGTCACCATAGACGTCGGGTCACCATTGTGCACAAACCTGCATCCCTAATTCAGCAAATAATTTAACTAATTATATAATCAAGATCTGAGGCTGGAATGAAAACCTGCATACACACGGCCCTCCATGGCAACGAGTTTGACACCACTGCTCTAACAGAATAAAGAAGATTTATCCTTGATGATTGTGCACTTACAATAAAACTAGATTTAATACAAAAAACAACACAAGGTTTTGAACTCTTTAATTTATTGTGCCAGTATACAATACATAATACTTAATTTCATATAATACTGTAAGAATAAACATCTTGTTAGTTACTTATTTTACTGAATATAGATGAACAAATGTAATGAAAAATAAATATGTTTAATGTGACCTCCAGAATTGTACTGTTAACAATCAAATTGTCTTTTTAAGGTTGAAAACTGTTTGATATAAAGAGGACAGTTTATGTCATTTTACTGAAATCATGGAGAAATTATTCTAAAAAAAAACAATGTGCATTATTAAATAGTCTTTAGCATTAAACTTCATCACTGAGAGGTGAATGCTCTCTGTGTTTAACAACCAATAATTCAACCTTTACTTCTAAAAGGCCCAGGGAAAAGTTCCCTGCAGCAAAGGAAAACACAGACATCAGTATCACTCTCACTTCAGATGATCAATTTTAGTTTGTCTAAATCAAATATGTTGTAAAACAAAAAATGAAAGCCCTTGCTATCACTATGACAGCCACATGGGAGGTTATCAGAGTAACAATGCCCTAATATACTACCCTCGCTCTACTGACCTTAGCTCACAGCATGCACCCATCATATTCAAAAATCTGTACATGAACGTATTTATGTATTCATGTGTTTTACATTATCAGTAGCAGTAGCAGCATTAGATGAAATTTTCCACAGCTCAGCAAAAGGAGGATGGCGATGCCTCTCCAATCCTGCAGAGTGGTGTCCAATCATATTTAAGGTGTACTGTAGCACTGCTCTTGGAACGTTCACCCAGTCAATCAGCAGGGAAAGGTATCAATTACAGAGACTAGGAGTGGAATTGATAGCCTTGATTACATCTGGCGGTATCCCCAAACTAAGTCTTACCAACATTCACATGTGCTTCTTTAGTACTGCTCCAGTCTCCAGTCAACATAACATCTCATCAGTTAAATCTACAAAAGTCACTGTGTTTTGCCAATAAGACTGGAAGCTGCAAATAAAGCTTCCTCATTAACAAGTTTTGAAGCCGACTTTTGCTCATTATGTTTGCACGAAAGCTTTGAAAGGTTTGATGGCTACATACAGGTATTTAGCAGTCATGTTCAACTTATTTCAGAGACAAGCAGGTAATTCTCCCTCTGGCCGCAGAGGGTGCCTGGGGAAACAGATACCCAGTGACATACCTACTGGTGAAAACACCATGTGACAGTGGAGCACAATGGAATGCTTGGTGGCACAAGTACCAGATTTAGATCATTATGTTTACATCATAATTCCTCCCCTCAAAGGACCACAGTGGTTTAATGGTTGGGTGCATGCCCCGGGTAGCTTGGATCTAACCGCCATTACTGACCATGCCAGTTAAAGTGCTACCCTCCTGCTTAAGGTCCAAGCCCAATTTTTTCAAATCCAGGCCCATTCCTGCAAGCACCTGAAGGAGTGTGAGCTCCTGTTGGGTGGTCTGATCAATCAGAGCTGGGCAGGTGGGGTTGCACTGAGGCCACTGGCAGTTGTCAATCAGATGGATGGGGCAGCCCTTCAGGGCGGTCTTGCTGTTTCGATTTGCTTCCTGGAGGCTCTTATCCCAACACTGCAGGGCCCGTGAGAGAGTGGTTCCTTTAACCTGGAAATCCAGCCAGTTACTGTAAAAGGGAAGGCGAGAGAAGGTTGTGAAAGAGAGGTAGAGGGAAAAAGACAGAGGGAGGGAGGGAGGGAGGGAGAGAGTGAACGATTAAAGACAGAGAGTACACTCTGGCCAGACCTCCTACATCTCACATAAGATTTAGGGATAGTTCCTGTCAGTGTGCCAGTAT
Source organism: Anguilla rostrata (assembly GCF_018555375.3). NCBI lineage: Eukaryota > Metazoa > Chordata > Actinopteri > Anguilliformes > Anguillidae > Anguilla > Anguilla rostrata. The sequence goes on from NC_057934.1 coordinate 49,572,781, forward strand.
GCAGGTCAATTTATCTTCTCACCGTATCGTGCATTAGATTACAAAACACAGCAAATACACTCCTCAACCTATCACCAGCTTTAGAACAAACCACACCTCCAGGCGACCTCAACTCATGGTTAACCACACCCCTCTCCCTTGCTTTGGCCCCAGCTTAGGCTCCGCCCCTTACTCCACCACCCTTGCTAGTGAGCCTCAGCCCAGCTGGTGGACAGTGAAAGTATGAAATAGCATTCAGTGACAGACAGAATGCGACATGATGAACGACCTAACAGAAAGAGTAGCATGAGCTCATTCTGGAGAGATGGAGCAACGCTTGTTAATGTGCTTTTCAGGCCCAGCTCAGATATCCTTACCTTTTAGTGATCAATGTGTGGGACAAGCAGGAGGGAGCAAACACCGCCCTGAAATGCACATGTCTGACAGTGAGCCACAGACAGGTTGCTCCAATACACACTGATCCAATAACACTGACATCACAAATCAACCATTACAAGATTTATTTTTTGAAAGCCTCAATAAACACAATGGGAATAGTGTTTCAGATGATATAACAAGAACAGAGAAGGCAGTGATCTTCAGCACATGGTTGAATTTTCAAAGAACCTATTATTATTAAATATAGAGCACTAAGTATCTGAAGGAATCAAATGTATTCTCGTTTTTACCACGACAATTGGTTTTTGCACAGATTTGTTTGTTTAGCATTACTGTATACAGCTGTTCCTCCCATGCCTTTGTCAAGGCTGCTAATAAATTAGTGAAATATTGTGGCACTCACGTGACATCTTTGAGTGAGTTCTTGAGCTCCTTGCCCAGGTTCTGCATGTATGTCCACTGCTGTTCGGACAAAGACTGGCCCCCGATGTAGATATTCTCCACTCGTAGCTGCTCTTCATCAAAGAGCCACTGCACCACAAACAGCGGGGCTATAGAGGGACACAGGGGGCAAAAATAAATTCTGCGTGAGAGGTGCTTCTGTGGACAGTTTAATTAATGAAATTCTCTGTGTCAGGCAGTGAGGCTGTAACATTTTCTGACAAATGTATTAACTCTTATAAAGATTAAAGATGAAGAAGTAAATAGGTACTCACAAGTCAGGGAGGAGTAGAGCTTATGACCGAAGAAGCACTGCCACTCCTCCCCTCTCTTGTACTGCTGACGGCACTTCTCTGGGATGACCCCATTCCATAGCCTGTAAAGGCAAAGGAGAGTGCTCCAACACCAGACATAAAATAGCTGGAAGCTAGTATATAGCACAAAGCTGGACAACCAGAAATAACTGAACTAGCATCAAAATAATAAATAACAGAATATCAATACTTGTTTCCCAGGCAGAGCATATCAGAACTGTCTGAACTGCTGCGTTTTGTCAGCAAATCATGGCTTCCAAATACTGATTTCATGGATGATCACTCCATTTAGGGTGCTTGTATTACCGAAGGCCCTTCTTAATGGCATCCGTGGGGGTGCAGGAGATGCTGTCAGGACACTCTGGTGCCTTCTGCTGCTTGCTCTCCAGGAACCAGCCGGAATCCACCAGTCCTCGTACCTGTGCCTCCGCCCCCAACTGCTGCAGCTGGCTGGACACCTTCTCAATGTTCAGCAGCACGCCTGTTCCCCCAGCACTACAGGCACACACAGACAGAGTCTGCTTTTCTTTCTTTCTTTTTCAATGCCATTCCATAATGAAGCACTAGTTAAAGTAAAAAGACACCACACAGCATTGGAGTGACCAGAAGACATTAAGTTGTTTTACAAAATGCATTTTGTTGCAGTTGTGTTGAGCTCATCCCACAAAAGTTTAACAGTAACTCTGTTATTAAAATCTTCAGAACTATAGCCTGTATTCAGACAACATCTTTAACTGTGATTTACAATTAAACCTAGTTTGCTTTAATGATTGCCTGACAAATCCGCCAAACTGCTTTGGTCTATTTAAAAAAAATCTTGCTTTTGTTTAAAGTACAGAATCCCAGTTCATGCCCGCTTTCATGAGAGGACAATTATAGGTCATTGTTCATGGCAAACAGGGTCCGGTAAACATATTTCCGGTAAACAACAGGATGTGCCAAAAATACCTGCAGCCAGTATTGCATATAGAGGTGCTGTGAATGGTGAATGGGGACAGAGTTACCCACTGGGGTTGAATTTCAAGCCATCATGATTCCAAGTAGGCTCACCTTGTGCCAGCCAACATGACAACTTTGGCCTGTTTGATGCCCTTGGGAACAAGGTCCTTAATCACTTCTCGGATAATCAAGGATCCCATGAAGCCATACTCAGCTGTGAAATACAATAGGGAAAAGTCCTGAAGTTATGTTTTTCCATTTCTGCATTGACCAAGATTTTCCAGTAATATAACAAAGTCCATAGGGATTGTGCTGTTGTTGTTTTAAATGGAGATTAATCCTACCAGTGTCTTTTCCTTGTTTGGTCTTGGGTGGAGGGGCAGTCCCACTCCAAACATCGCTGGAGCAGTACGGAATAAACCTGTAGACAACGCATCATCATAACTCACTTCAGCTCTACTCAGATGCACTCTAACGGAATCAAGATATTTGGACCATTTGATGATCAATCACTACTCCAATAGGCTAAAACCACCCTCATTGGACATATGCAGATTGACTTATTTAAATTAGGAGCAATCACCCTACCTTAAAGAAAAAAAATGGATATGGTATTGATCAGCGAATGCATTTAATGAGCATTAAAATTCATGCTCATGTGAGAGGTCTTGTACACATTTTCTGCCATTTAGATGTTAGAGTTAGTGATATGTAACTTAAGAGGCACCATGTTACTTCAAAAACATCCAAAAAAAAATTACGGCAGGTACCCAGGACAAATCAGTTCTTGTATGATACATTTACAATGTCTCCATTTCAAGTAGAAAATCCAGAGTGCATTGCTATGTACATGTTTTGCACTCAGACATGAAAACAAATGTAACACAATGAAACACTGAGCAGAAACACAAAAAAAGGTTATGAAGCACAAAATGACTATGTACTATGTATGACATTTTTGCATTTTTTATTTTAAACGGCAGGCATTTGTGAAACTCACACAATGTTGGTATTCCACCAGTGAGGATTTTCCTCAGCCTGTGATGACAGTATTCCAGTTCCTGAGAACAGAGTAAATCACATGAAACATGTTCAATAACATTTCTTTTAATTCACCATTAAACTGCACAAGTGTATAGAATAACGTCAGTCAAAAATGGGAAGTGGATCATTTATGCGTGTTTAACGTGAAAAGAGAGTACTCCACCTTTGCGGGTTTGCGCCCACTCTGATGAGCTCATGAGACGAGGGATATTTTTATATCTGGAATTGCAGGTCTCTTTGTTATAGCAGCACCAACCACCTAAAAATAAGACCCTAATATTAGCTTTAGATGAGTGGAGAAGGGAAATCCTGGTATTAGCCTTTAACACAAGCCTGTGGAGAATGGACTGAGATTATCTGAGGCATGCACCTGCAGCTCCACCTGCTACAGTCACCTGCCTGAACTTTCTAATTGCTTTGTGTAAGCCAGTCCACTGAGGCATGCCTAAAAGCATTGGTGGTGCAGAATTGTATGATAAGTTTACTTTATTATGGTTTTTGTTAAATGAGTTGGCAGACAAAGTCCAAAACTTCAAAATACAAACCCCGGGAAGTTTCTAAGGTTCAAAAAGGTTCTAAATACAGTCTCCAGAGAGAGAAGATGCCCTTAAAATGATAGAAAAAGCTCATTGAAAATAGTGACCTCCAAGTCAAAATGCCGCTGAGTGCAACATTCAAGTACAGTGACTACCCTTGATAAAATTAACCAGATGAGTTCAAAATACATACCTTCCAAAAATATCAGCCATCGCTTACTTCCTTTAAATTCCTTTAAGTAAAATCTGCAGACCAAACACAGCTTGCACATGTCAGGTATAAAAAACCATCACACACAACAGAAACACACATACAATATATGGATATAAATATTTATATTCCAGCAAATTGCATTTGTTCTTTTAAAATTGTATTAATGCAACAAAATGGGAAACAGCCATTTATAAACCAGCACATGACATCATCGTCCTCTTTTCCTGGAACTAAACTCTGACCCCTGCCTGGAAATATATCCCACTGGGAAAGCATTTCCTTGTCAAAAGGTGGAAGTAATTAATCATTGTCCATGTTTATGTTAAAAATGGGATTTATAGCTTGCCCATGCATTTTGATTGTCCTCTAATTTGTACGAGTTGTAAATGCACAAAATACGCTTTGAAAAAGCGAAGTTTTAAACTTCCACTTGCTTTGAAAATGAAATGAGTACTTATTCCAATATTAATAAGCTAATTGAAAAAGTTAATTCTAATGTGCCACTTCTTTACAAAGACATTATATTTCATCCTCTGAAGTGGGTACCACTTATATCAGCATGGCAAACATATCTTGATCATCAACAAAGATGCCTTTTGGAATATATATCTATATATTAATCATACATGGATCGTCAAGAAAAATGAATTTTACAACAGAATCAATAAAATCCAGTTTCTAACCGATGGGAAAAGCTCAAATTCTACTGTACAAAGCGTATTCCCCTGGCTGAAACCTGTTTAGTCTGGGGAACTGATTCTCCACCTCCCTACAGTATGTCACCTTGCACCCAGATTGTTGCCCAGTGGTTTGGGTACTGTGCGTGGTTTCCAGAAAGCAGTTCCACACACGGGAGGTCAGGAGGAAAAAGCATGGCGGTGCATCTCACCCTGCCGCAGTGCCGTCGTTGCAGGTGACCTGCGTGTTCTTCAGGAAGTGCAGCTTCATGTCGTCGCTGGGCTTGGGGAGGGCCGGGGCCTGCTGTGAGCCGGACCGCCCGCCGGCGCCGGACTCCTTGCCGGGATCCACGGCCCCCGGCGCCGACTGGGGCTGATCGTCCGGGGCCAACTCCGCGCTCTGGCTGCCGGTCTTCTTGGTCAACTTGCTGCTTGGCTTGGCATTGCGGTTGTTCTGGCAGGACACCCCTCCCAGCAGAAGCAGGAACACCACATGGTACAGTAAATTCATAGCAAATCCAACCGGACCTCTTTTAAGAAAAGATAAAAATTCAGGGATTATCTTCAATGAAACACTCAATTAGTGGACCACAGTACACAGCCTACACTGCCCATTTAGGATTTGTTTGTTCAAATCTAGTGGCTCATAACCATCTTCCTGTTGATAATGTCCATTCCATTTTATAGATACACAGAGAAATCACGTGTTCATGGAAATTTGGACCTTAATCCAACATTGAATGTCAGGGGTTTTTTGTCAAATAATCAAAACATTTATGACCATAGCATTCTCTATAGAATTTGATATTTTCTTCTAAAATTAATCCCTAAGGTTAAAGATCAGAGCCAGGGAGGATTATACATTATTATTTGACATGCTAAATCCAAATCCTACAAATGATGAGTTCTGATTTAAAGGCATCTCTCCTGCTTAGGACAACATACCCTTTCAGCAGCCTCTCCTGGGATAAGTCAGGTGTGAGAAGATCTCTGGGCAAGGTGGATCACTGCTGTCGCTGAGGAGTGGAGAGTGAATGGGAGGCGGTTAAGGAGGCTTGGCTGGTTCTGATATGGGCTCAGGTTTGGGGTGGACTTTATAGTGCCACCATATGGATCACATTTCCCTGCATTCCCTTTGAGCTGCCGCCAAATCTGGGTGGACGACACACGGGGTTGGATGGCCAACGCCGAGGAGAAAAGATAACACACGCTCCTCTGAACACATTTCAAGGGCCCGCCCACCCAGGCCGACCCTATGACAAGCCCTCCCTCCCTTACACTTGGCTGAGCTTTGATTTAAACACCAGCATGGCTAAAATACCTGCAGGGCCTTTCCAGGTGGTATGTAGCCCCAAATCAGTTGATTGCACATTGCACATGTCATTCAGAGAAAAGGAATGGTTCTTGATAACACTGAAAATTTAATTAGATCGAAGATTCCCATTCCCATTTGTGACCTACCATATACTATCAATATTCTGAGTGAAGGGTGAAGTTCTTGGATTTATGACTCAAAATGGCAATTCCAGAAGAGCAGACCTAAGGAGTTATATTCCAAATTGGTAGGTTAAAAAAACAGAATTTTGAGGGAACCTGTATTATCTGTAAAGGATATTGGCTTTGGTCATTTGTAGAGCAGATTTGCACTTGTCTCCCAGTAATGAACCAAGAACTATGTAGATTACAAAGCTGAATACATGATGTCCATGTTTTAACAAATATTTTCAGCATGCACCGTAAGTTGGTACATTTACAAGAACACATACACACACACATACACATACACACAGAAACATAAAAACAAGCCCAAAGGTCTTTCAGGGTTAGTCTAAAATTTTACACACTCTTTGTCTCTTTTTGATTAAATTCATGAAAATGTAACTATAATATACTAATGTGAAGATTAATTGATGCTTCATGCAAAAAAAAAATCACTTTAATACTGGTTTAGACATAATTTTGAGTGATGTGTCCTGTGGTCATTTTATTTTCAAAAGGAGAAACACTTAAATTATTAAGTGCTGGCTACAGTTTGATCAATGGTGGCTGTTTTAAATTCACTTGGAATTAAGTTATAAATATTGCATGTCTTCAAAAAATATCAGCAATAAAATAGCTTATACAAATTTTATCTATGCAAACAAATAAAAAAAGTCCCCAGAACACAGTTTACAAAAACTATAAATTAATATAATTGTGTCACTGACAACCCTATCATTCTGCTTTATATGATACATAAATAAGATTACATTCTACACTGAATGTACACAATGAAAATTCTTTTCAGCTGTTGGACCCTCATAATTCAATTTTGATAAAAAATGATTTCATTTTTAAAGAATAGCAAATGATAGAGTGTTACCTTTAGCTGCGTTTCTCAAGGGGACAGATTGACCAGGGCTTCAACGCAGGAGTTTGACTCTGCGGGGGAATAGACAGGGCATTTGAAACTGATCTCACATATCCCTGGGATAGCTGCAGGGTGACGTGCTGATCAGCAAAGGAGATCACGAGTGTGACCTGAAATTCTCATCAATGAAATGCACACCATCCTGACATGTCAATTAACCCGTTAATGAGCCACAGAGACGGACAGCGCTTCGGCGCTGCAGTCATCGCCCTTCCATACCTGGACTGCTCGTGCAGCATGCCCTCAACTCTATTTCTGCTGAGTCCCGGGTTCGTATACCAACCCACATATGTCCATGTATGTGTGTTCATCCGAGGTGTTCTTTGCATAGCCGCGCTCAATACAAAGATAGAGGCGCTCTTCAGACCTGGTTCCCGTTTGATGAAAAAAAAAGGAAGACTCTCTCTGGTGTTGTGAGGTACCAGGTCAGATAAATATGATGACCCTGCAAGCAAACAGAAATAATTGCCATCCACCATTTAAAAATGACAAAATGCAATGACATAACTTTCTCATCTAGTATAGTCATAATCTGCAAATTAAGACAGTTGAATGTTGAGTTGAAGATGAATGTTCTAATTATGTTTTTTCTGTAAATATATTGGATTCTCATTTGCTTTGTTGCACAAGCAAAGGCTAAAAAGGTTTCATAATTTAATTCTAACCAGTTCTGACAGTTCTTTCAAGTGATGCCAGAGAATATACTAAGATATATGAAAATATTTCAGTGAAATATTTCATTTTGTATAACAAGATAAAAAAAAGAAATTCAATGACAAATCAGTATTGAATTTGATCTACTGAGCTTAAAAATTTCTTCATTCCTTTTCTGTTTAGAAGCATGCAAAATCGCCATCTGTCTTCCCAGAAATTCACTGAACAATCTGTTAAACAGATACTTCAAATAGCTAAGAAATAAAAGAATTGCTATAAATCTGTCACCTTTTTTCAAAACTAGGCAGAATGTTTTGAGCAAAGCTCTTAGATGGCATTGCTAGCATTTTGTTTCTTTGATATCGGTTTAGACAGATGATATTTTTTGAGGTGTGGGTTTGTAAGCTATAATTTGCAGCAGATCAATACAGAAACCGTGTTGAAGTTCTCGGCTCCCTGTGGCTCCATCTCTGAACTTTGAGAGGTCAATCTCAGGGCTGCTGTGAAAGTGACAAATCAAAGATGGAATCAATACCCTGGGTACAGCTGACCAGCAGCCTGCTTACCCCTACTGTGCACCAAAACAATGATCAAAGCAACCAAGGACACAGCCACAGACAAAACTGAGGACAAATAACATGGATGTTCAATTGAATGGACAGTTAATAGCAAATAGATACGGAAACTGCTGCGCAACATTTCTGCCCCAGAAAAAGTAGGACATTTTGTCCTTTTCCCTTTTGTTTGGCATCTGTGTTTAAAATGGATCCCCAAGGTCAAGCCACAGGCACTACAGAGCCGGGTGGTCCAGGCACTTCATCTGCTGCGAATGTGTGTCATCACTACCTCATGGTCCGAGGGCAAGCGAGAGCATTTATCAGCTGACAGCCAAATGCACTCCGTGCAACAGAGAATTGTATAGGCTTGATCTTAAGCACACAAAACCACAGAGGTCATAACCCACTGGTTACAACTTCAAAAATGAGCAGCCGGCCAGTAAATGTCCACCATATGCTGGCTATGTGGGTGTCCAGACAATGGATGTCATATACACGTACATGTACTCACAGTCGTCCTGCAGCAACAAAGAATATATCTAAGATTGAATGCACCAACAACAAAGGGGATGTCCTACCGCTGTCAGTGGAAAAAGCTACAATAACAACAAGACTAAACGGCATAAGTTGCATGTAATGCGAAAATCTGTAATCACATCACGAAAATCCTGCTTGTCAGCAGCACGCTGGGGAACTGGCCATGGGAGAAATACACAACTAATGAAACTGAAGCATGGCATGTTTATGAGCCACGCTCGTGGAAGAGAGATGAGGTTCAGGCCGGGGGGCAGTTTTAGGTTGCACTTCAATCAGGTGGGCTGACAGCGTGGCTTAGGAAGACTTGTGTAAAGAGCAAGATCCCCACTAAACAGGGCTGGCAGGAGGAGCAGGCATGGCAGGCCAAAGCTGCCCAGGCCAGGTGTTTAGGAGCTTTTGTAGTAACCTTCCACAGCCACCCTTGGATTACAGACCTGTCAAGGCATCCGTAAACAGCCTGGGTGATGGATGGGCAAGCCACCTTCAGCAAAGCATGGATTTGAGAGTGATGTAACGCCCACAGAAAGAGCGCCATGACTTCAGCCCACAGGCAGCACGGTGAGAGGTACGAGGGGTGCGTTCCCCCTGCCCCACTTTACGTTCCTGCCGTGCCTTTACAGTGACAGCTCTCTTCAGTATGTGATGCCCTCCACACACGCACACGCGCACACAGACACACAAACACATACACACAAGCACACAAACGTGTACACACACACATGCACACACACGCACACACACACACACACATGCACACACACTCTCTCTCTCTCTCACACACACACACACACACACACAGGCACAACCCCCCCACCCCAACGACAATACCATATGGGTAATATCAGCAACATGATTGCGATTGATATCTGCAGTGAAGAGCAAAAAGTGAGTAAGAATTTTACAAAAATAGTGTTTTCTATTGATTTCAGTGACTGCCAAATGCAAAACACTGTCCTACAAGCAAAAATGAAAATAGTGCTAAAAAAGATTCCTCAGAGTTGAGAACAACTCCTCCTGTGAGACCGAAACTAATTATACAACATCATGCTTTCAGACACATGAAATATAATTTTGAGACCAAACTTTGGCCAATCACAAAAACAAGCTTAATGAAACATGAAACAGATTAAAAGAAAGAAACCTCAGAGTCTATGTAAACTGCTCTCCGGGTAAGTGGGCCACAGGGTTTTATTAGCCTAATAGCTATACTTAAAACCTTGAAGAGACATTGAGGCCCATGACATGAGCCGCGACGTGGTTTTGGAATCATGCTGCTGCAGCCGCCCGCCGCCTACCTGACTGACGCGATGCTGATTAATGTGCTCGGGGGGTCACGCCACACTCAGCAAAGCAGCGGGTCACTCATATAAGCTGCTCCAGCTGATAGGAGGCACGGCTCTCCGAGGTGCCAACACAGCTGCTGGATCCCAGAGCAGGACCTGACAGAACCTATATACAGTGCACTAAACTTGTACACAAGAACGGTTCTCAACTACAGCATGGTGCCTCTAAGGGCCAAAGTGTCTTTTTTGTTTTCATTAATTAAATATATATATAGTAGTTATATATAGCATTGCATTTTTAACTGTGTTTAAACTGTGCATGTAAATACATTATTGGTCATCATAATGCTATCTTACTTCATAGGGAAAGATGTATGTGTTTTCTGCTCAGAATTAATAGTTCCCTCATCAATCACAACACAAAAAAATGCTATTAGTCTTTAGAAGATATAAAGGGAAGTTCTATATTAAGACCAATCAATGACAATGAATACCAGTACATAAATGACATATTTTCTTACCGCTACATCCGGTTGCTTATGACCACTTCTTGACAGTCAACCTTAAAATGTCTTGTCCTTAAATGTGGGTAGGTGGCAGTCTTGGCCATGTTAGGAAAGCAGTAAATCAGGAATTCACACCAAGGTGATGTCAGCCCTTTGCATCGTGTGTTGTTGCTACCAATTGAGGGAACACGTGGATTCTGGTCATAGCTTTTCTTAGGCTATGGTGTTACTGCTTTGCTGGGAGCCCGAAGATCTCAGAGATTTACGGTGATGGTCGATCCTGAGTGACATTAGGACACTCTGCAAAAATAATGGTACGTTACTGTTGTTCCGGCTCTAAACTGGTTATTGGTGAAAAATATAATAAAAAGACTAAAGAAATGAAATAAGCTCATAGCTTTTTAAGTGTTTTAATTACCAGCATTACATGAATTACATGTATAATATAATTATTTAACTATTAACTATATACAGTTTTCCGTTTCTAATTTCCTTCTGTGCTATTACAAAAGCATCCATTTCTCAGTGATCCTCAAAGACAATTCCCCATGAAATAGAATAAAAGACTTAATTGAGGTGAAATACTCTGAATCATATTCAATGAAATATCAATGATCACAGCCAGTTATTAACATAATACAAAGGCAATGAACTATTCATTCTGTATAAATTACAGAATTTCAGGGGCTAAATTCTTTGATAGAATAAAAGACTTGACATTAAGGGTGAATTACTCTGAATCATATTTAAAAAGATATCAATGGTCACAGCCAGTTAACATAATACAAACTTCTCCATATATGGTGGCTGGTTGGCAGTGGCTACTGTCAGTCTGATTTAATGGTTTTGTCTTCTGGTACCCTCCCTGGTAACCTGAATATTAAAGATGACAGAAATCCTTTCTGAAGCACTGTACTGGCTCAATTCAACTAATGGCGTCAGACTTCTGGGAAACTCCTTTCAGGCCCCAGGCTGGAGTGTATTGTTAACGAGGTACATTAGTACTGCACAAATTTATGATGTTGTTGTCAGCTGTGCAAAGCACATGAATCTATCAAATTAGCATGTAGTTCACACAGTGGCCGGCTCCCTGCAAAAGCTTGGTGGTTGTGGACACTGGAGTAGGCGAAGATCAGTTCAGACAGACGACTGCTTCAAGATCTACCATAAACATTGTGGTGTCAGTGTGTCCCTAAGTCGCCTGACCAGTTTTATGCCCAGATCAGAACACATGCGATCAATATGGAATAAAGCCAAGTTAGACAAACAAATGCTATTTAATGTTTTCTAAATGTACAGTCATTTTCACGCCAGTCTCACTGTAGTATTCCTGCAAATCAGCTAATATCAGCCGCAGTCACTTGCTGCTTGGCTAAGCCAATCGTTCATGTGGAAGAACTGCATGTTTTGACCTGCAAAGGTGGGCTGTACTTGTGTCAGACCCGACTGGTAGAGTCTTTCCCAGGTTTTTAAAGGATATTTGGCCTGCAAAGCTGGTGTCACATTAGGTGTGATATTTTTCCCCAGGTTGGACCACCTGGACCTCATCTTAGTTCATTAGTGGATGCCTGCAAGTAGGAATAAACAGCCTAAGGAAGAGGACAAATGCCAGCCAAACAGCCCCAATCAATCTTGGAAACCTTGATCATGGAGTGCCAGAGATGTTTCTGGTTTTTGCTCCATCAAAAAGCTACCATCATAATTTGATGCAATATTATGCTTAACGAAAGCAGGTAACCACGTGCTGGAGGTACTCAGTGTTTTACTATTCAGGCTCTAGTGTACTTTTCATAATAGGATGCAAGCTTATAGCATAAGGAAAATGTAATTGACCATTCTGTAGTATCATGTGTCAATGCTCTCAAATGTATTGCCTTTTGCTTGTCAGAAAAACTGTCTGATCCAGTGGGAATGATTGACAGGCTTGACTGTGATTGCCAAGGAGTGATATGATCTGCATCCGAAAGCTTTTATGGCTTTAAATAAATGTATATTGTTCATGCTTTCCGAATTTACAGACATAATAATTCAGGTGCACAGGACAGTGCCATTCATAGTTTATTGCTTTCTAAAATTCATGTTACTGATTTTCCGGTCAGTATTTCAACAGATTCCTTTGAAAAGTGAATCTGGGCAAAGCAGCTTGTGGATTAATACAATAGACAGCTCTGGCCTTCTTTAAACCAATTGTGCAATAACCTCACATCATTCAAAAGCACAGGCTGAAGAAACCTTATACACAGTCACGTTAACCTTGGGATTTATTTTATCAAGGCTCAGTTCTTATAATATTACCTCTAGTTCTTACAAATCTTTGCATATAAATGAGAAAGGCTAATTTAGTTGTTAATTTTTATGGTTTACTGTTATTGGCACCTGCATCACGACTGAGTCATCACTCATGTTTTATGTAATGGTAATATTGTCACCCAACACTGAGCCAAATATGTAGTTGTACACTTGTTGCTTTTTTTAAAGACTTGCATCTTGCTGTAAAGCTGTCAACACTATTTATCAGAAATAAAAATAATCTCTGTAGGTCAACTTTTAGTTGCAGTCTTCTGCAGTATCAGGTAACTTATGTCTAGGAGGTTATATTTTATCACATTAAACATACAGCAATTTCTTTTTTACCCCAATGCATGAAGTACTGCATATGTGATGGAAATAACGAATCACTTTTAATATGTACCTGGTTAATTTCACCTTCAGTCCTTAAATATAAACTGCATGCTAATATCCAAAGGTCAAACCAGGACTTAGGAAAAAATAACAGCAAAAGGGGAAAAATACCAAAAAACTAGACTGATATTCCAGTTGTCCAAGCTTTTATTCCAACATCCAAGTTGTCCCTAACATGCGACATTTGCACCATAATGAAATCTGTGAGAAAACATGCTGCACAATGAAAAAAGAAAACCAATTGTACACTACAGTTTATCACTTGTTAATTACGTATTTCATTTCCTCTTGGTATTGCTTTTCACAGAGGGAGTGTTGCCAGTATTAAATGTATCCCAGGTTTTAAAATTTGTTTTTGTCTGTGCAATGTTACTGGTGATTTTAATTTATAGACTGTTTTGCAACAAGAGCTAAAAGCAGGCATCAGAGATTTATAGTGGGTATGTGTCACTGTTTATTTATATTGATAGACAAGGCCCGTCAGTAGTTCACTTAGGTACACAGCATGATGTCATTAGGTACTGAAACGTATGCTTGAACAAAAGAGGAGATTAATGTTTTTAAAGCGCATGCAGAAAGCAAAAACTTCACCAATGCTGATGATAAAATTATGCTGTTATATAATCATGTACCAGCTTTGTGACCTCTGACCTTTAATGTGCTCCTAAAGTATCCTGGCCAGAATCGCCCTGGCAGAGGGTAGTGAGGGGAAGAGGATATCTCTCAGGCCCCATTAGCATCCAATGCGCTAACTTGTCTAAAGCCACAAGCTAACAAGAAAATGACTGTTAACCATTTCAGGAGTTCTGTCCTTCTTGGGTTTGACAGTGAAGGGGCTATTTAAGGCATTGGGCACACAAAGAGCAGAGTTACACTGAGTTACCCTTTAGGGTCAGGTCTGACACCTGAACCATCCTGGAAGATCTCCTCTGACTTCATCTTGAGGAAAATAGCCCATGCATGTGAACCTGTGCCCCACCTCTGTGAACACTTACAGGGTCCAACCCTATTAGTATGGTTCCCATCTGAATAGGGAAAAACATCTGCATTTATTTGTAAACAGATTGTATTACTAATGCATATAAAGCATGTGGGATCTGGTTAATGGTACCACATATCCCCTTATAAATTCTACAAGGCATGCATTCATTGAAGTCCATCAAAAAAGTCAGTGTATTAAAATAAGACCATTTAAACCCAAGAAGGTCCACAAGGCATATTTTTATGGTGGTTAGTCACCGTATGCACATGTGCAGATTTTCATCCTGGATGTAAGTTCTAAAGTCTATGACCTAAATTCCTTGGGTGTCTATTGTCCCGCATCTTCAGTGGCTATGCTGGAGCCCCGCCCCCTGTAGAGGACGGAATATCCTGTGAGGACACAGTGATCCTCTGGGAAAACTAGTGCCCCATGGAATGAACACTTTGTTCAAGTTGTTGAAAGCAAAAGGTTTGGCCAACTGCCAGCCTAATCCTTTTCTGTGGTGACCGTGTGCACAGAGCAGCTGTGAATTCATCTTTATGATTCTGTGACATCGACATCTTGTACTGTCCTTTGATTTACATCCACATGGAGCAGATAGCATAGCATTTGCTGAAGGGTACAATGACCACTTAACAGCCATAGACACTATGGATAGGTGTGTCCCAGTTAATGCAAATTCAACTGTTCCCAGGCGTTCACATGCATTACTGTGTGAAACTCATTAGAGCATTAAGGAAGTTTCGTTGAAGCAATAACAAGACAGCAGGTGTGTTATATAAATAGCATTTTGAGTATTCCCTTGCTGATGATTTCAGGTTTCTAGTACAGTATGCATGTGATGCAGGTTCACAACCTTTCAAATCATGACCTTTATTTACTGCATTGTCAGTTGCATATCTACAGAATGAAAAAATATTTCACAGGAGAAAAATACAATTCATACAGCATAGGCCCTCTTCCTTCAGCAGACAGTTCAATGTAAGTGCATGAATATGACTTTTATGTGCATGTGGGAAATTTAGGCCTTTTTTTTACAAATCTTTTCCAAAATTATCTATGCAGGCATGTTCTTTGCAAACATGCACTCCTCATTATCACCAAACAAGTTTAAATGGAGCCTGAATGAATATAATTAAGTGTAAAAATGAGTTTAAATGGCTGCCTAGATAAATTTGAAATAAAGTGATGTTAGGATAGTAACGGACCTCGGAACACTAGCGAACCCGTGACGTGCTCTGGATTAGCGTGTGCTTTGTTATGGCTTCACACTGTATGCTTGCGGGGCAATGCTCAGTACTTACTCTTTCTGAAGAAGGAATAAAACTCACTAAATTGTAATACTGATTCTGTCAGATGGCATGCATTGTTAGTACAAAATTCAGGGCACACAATAAACTTTAAAAAAACTGACATTCGTGATTTTCATTTTCTTTTTTATTTGAATATTTGTTCAAAAAGTGTGCATAACTGTCCCATCGTACATCCATTGAATACATTTCTCTACAGTTTGTTCTTATTCCATAAACATTTGAGCCAGAAAAATTTGTGTGTAACCATTCACTGCATAAACAGATATCACATCTGAACAAATTTGTGTGCAACATTACATTGCTTACCTAGGCTTGCATGCCATATTCTTTTTACCAAAAGCCGAAACTTAATCTTAAAACATTGTCTCAATTGTTTCATTGAGTTACAGCAATAATTCTCAATATACTTCCATTTTGAAGTTTGATAATAAGATATTTTTATATGAGATTCTTTATAGCAAATTAATACCACTGAATCGCATCTATAGCCATTTTTTAGGCAAAGCTGGCACATTCTTAGATCTTTCCGGGAATAGCTTAACATTTAATGTTGAGGTGTGTCTGATTACTTTGAAATGGTGCCTAGAAAAGTGACTTGCTGACTAAATTTTCCAGGCACTGTTTTAAATTGGAAGAAAATAATAATTAACCACAATTACCGTGGTATGAACACACCCAAAGTAAAAGAGAAAAAAAGCAAATCTTTTTTGTCTTGGTCCAAATGAGCAGAGAATTATTTTAGAGCAGACACACTACACAACTAGGACTGTTTTTAGATTGTGTGGCAAACACATGAGAATTACTGTAAGGTAAAGTAGACCACACAACTGTTCACACCCAATGCAGTAGTCCGTAGGCCTAAGCTTTGAAACAAAAGCTTTTCCCTGAAATGAACCTAGATAAAATGTAGAAATGTATCTGTTTGCAGTTTGTTATATTTGAAAAGGGTGGTAAGCAGTTCAATTGCCTACAAAAACACATTGCTGCCACACTGAAAAAAATGTGACTCAATATTTTGTTAA
Organism: Anguilla rostrata; assembly: GCF_018555375.3. NCBI lineage: Eukaryota > Metazoa > Chordata > Actinopteri > Anguilliformes > Anguillidae > Anguilla > Anguilla rostrata. The sequence goes on from NC_057934.1 coordinate 49,589,270, forward strand.
AACAAGAAACTTTCCTCATTATAATAAGATCCTTTTCTCATTATAATGACATATCAACATATCTTGTTATAAGGAGAAATCATTGTTTGAAATAATACACAGAATCTATGTCACTGTTATTTTATCTGTGACAGACATTGAATTCATGTATGGTGACTAGTATTTTTCATGAGGCAATGAAAGGAAAAGGAGTGCATTAATCTGTCATGACCTGTCTACAGAAATGTTTCTCAACCCTGCATTGACCGCCACATCTATTTATGCATTTTGATTTTATTATAGTAGTGTTCGTTAGTCATACAGATATTATACTCTACACTATGCCAGTGTTATACAGGAGATGGCTGAGGACTTGCCCTCTTAAATAGTCACAAGGCATAGTTCACTCCCACCTGTTGCCAGTTAGACAGCTATGAGCACTAGTTTCTGGCATTTTACCACTCCCTATGTTCTCCCCACTGTTTAGTGTTGTTTTCAGTGTCTTTAGAATTGAAAGTACTTTCATCCTGGAGAGCTGGTTGAAACTAGAAATTACATATAAACAAATTAAACTGGGACAGTCAGTCTGAGATATTTAAAAAATGCTTAATGAGGTATAATGCATCCAAAATGATCACTGTTTGTTGACACACAACAGAGTATATATGGTAGGTATGCATGTTTGTTATGACGCTAAAGCCAACTGCAACACAGATAGTATTACTGTTTATGAGTTAAAGTGAAGTCTCTAATGGGAGGTTTTATGGTTACTTTAATGTCTGTCTGGCCCTGCGATAGATTGGTGACCTGTCCAGGGGGTATTCCTGTCTCTTGCTCAATGCACACTGGGATAGGCTCCAGCACTCCCTGCGACCCTTACCAGGAATAAGCACATATAGACAATGGATGGATAGATAGATGTCTGTCTTCAAAACTGACAAATACCTATAATTCCCTATTTTCATATCATTAGGGTGATGCCAAAGCAGTGGCATCACCCAACCTCACTACAGTATTGTTATTAAAATCATAACATATGAGGGACTGCTGGGTGACTCATATTGTTCGGTCACTGCTCTAGTGTGTGCCAGGCTCCCATGGCGAGCTATCAAACTTTGGAACATGGCATTATCGACCTAGCTGGCAGCCCTGGTGAGCTGCATCATTCACCAACTGGTGTTGCCCAGGGAGTGAAGGATTTCAGTCAGTGGGAAGTCTGTGTCTCATTGTGCCCCTCTGGTCCATCATATCATGACATCAACTGTCAGCCATAGAAGCTAAAACTATGATTTTACATTATAAAAATTAAAAGCCATGCTCTAAAGAGCCCTCAAAAACACAAGCAAAGCATATAAAATTGAAAGGTAAAATGTCAATAAGATTACACCAAAGCTGTATTAATGACAATCTGAGAAAACCAACCATGGCAGTTCTGCCTCCATTTAATCAGAAAATCAGTCCCCCTGAAGAACATAGTTAGCAACATGAGGTCAGGTTTTGACGCATTTATTTAATTAAGGACAGGCGTACATAAATTTCAGACCCCTGCTGCTACACATAACGAGGCTGCTGGGGAAAAAAGTTGGGTCCATGCTTCTCTCTCTCTCCATCTGATCCTCCTTTATCGTCTGTTTGAGACCTTGTAGGTAAGTCAAGGTGGTCATACTGTCTTTATAATGAAGTTTGAATCTGTATGGGTGACTTGACAGGATTAAATTTATCTGTGGCGAATGTTACGTGTAATGTGAGTATATAAAACGCTTGATCATATTTATGTATGTTTTATTGCCTGCCACATTCCCAGAATGCGACATGCCCCGGGCAGTATCAGTTTCTGAGGGTGCAATTTCAGCAGGCGTAATGTGATTAAAGCCTTGAGCGATGTAATGAGAAACCATGTATTTCTTAATAGTGAGAGACTGCTGGTATTGATTTCCAGTGTGGGTTTCTCAAGTTATCATGATACACTACATTTGTTGGGCTAACATGACTAACACCCTTTTAAACTGTTAAAATATGGCCTTCTGGTAAAAAATTTTAAATAATAGTTTTGAACAAAATCCAAATAATATTCAGCATGGTGGCTAAAATTCAAAATCGCATTCAGTCACTAATATAGGCCTGAACTTTGACTGGCTGTGGTCCAACTTTATTGAATGACTTTTTAAAACCTGTTAAATAAATCTTTACAATGATGATTCATGAAAAGATGGAGCGAAATGGAAGGAGTGACAATTCAGAGGCTTGTGGTTTTTTATATCACCATTGGTTTCATGTTTTATCCTCTTTAAGTGTACAATTTCTCATGTGAATTTATCCCCAATTTTTATCCATACAGTTCTACCAACAACATTCTACACAACAAACTCTGCAGCTGGAGAATCCAATGCACTCTCACCCAAGCCAATGACAAGCCCAGGCCACACAGCACTAGAGAAGTGGGTATAAGAAGGTATTTGAGCATACAGTAGCTGTATGTCCTAACTCCTTCATGATACAACACAACGCAATGCAAAAACACTTAATATTATAGTCAATGTGCAAATGACAAAAAACTAACAAAAAATTATCTTTAAGATAAGACCTAATAATCACTTTTAATTAAAAATATAAATTACTCCTAATAATCGATGTGAAGTAAATCCTAGTTCAGTTTTATGTCTGCCATTATTTTGCTTCACTTGAAGAAAATGAAAGGTTCACACATTAGTCTTTAATCCATAGATGGCACTCTTGCACAGATTGAAAATATTGGGTCAATATTCCACTCAGTACATGTCTTGCCCGTTCAATTCCCTTGTTTATTCTGCTGTTACAAAAGGTACTTCACAAATCCTGCAGTACTTTAAAATGTCTAACACCTGAACAGCATATTAAATATGCTTCTGTGTGTATTAAATATTCCCAGATGAGTGCACATTCATGAAACGCAGTTATACAGCATTCTTAAATGTTCAATGAATTTATTCAAATGCATCCACTGAGAGTGACTGAGAGTTGAGAGTTATTTTAAAATTTCATATGAATGCATGTTCAGTAATTTAATGGTGATTATGAAATGATAGACATTCTTTCCTTGCCAGTCTGTATGTAATGAATGTGTAGATGCACATCAGTGACCTCCTTCACTCAGTTGAAGCTTAAGATTTTCCTTTCACTCTTTCTTGCACCTTGGAATACATGTTGATAAATGCTGTGTAAATTCCAAGAGCTTTAAAGTGGGAAAATGTGAAAAGTAGCACATCTATTGTAGGTCCTATAGAAAAACGCATTGGCAGTGCTACACAGATTGTGGTTTATCTTGGTGCCAGGCAGTTTATTAATATGACAGCTTTATTCTGTTCTGGAGGAGTAAAGAACAGGTCTTTTCATGTCTGTGAAAGAATCTGCTCAGACATTTCAAGAATGACGGGTTGACTGCTATAGACCTGCGATGGCACTGAATAAATATAGGGGGAGGACCAGTAGGGGTGGAGGTGGTGGTGAGGGTGGGATCGGTCTAATGAATGACTGAGCATCGCACAGCTGAGACTCAGTCCGTTGTAGTTTTCATGTAGAACTTTTTCTAGACAAGACCATTTCTTGGCTGACCTAAAGGGAAAGTCAAGTCACTTCTACTTTATAAAAAATAAAATAAAATAAATAAAATAAAATAGAGTTTAAAGCATTATCTGTGGCAGATCCTATGTAATTTTGTTTACTGAGCCCTCATGAATTTAGTCCCTGACCAAAATTGGAATATTTCTTTGGGCTATGCCCAACTACCATGGCCCAAACTGAAAATTACATTTGACTGACCCAGACAGCACACTGAGAAAAGCAGCCGTCTGTGGGAGGTAGGAGTGACGTAGCATGGACATATTTTTCCCATTGCGAAAATGTCGCAGCTACGTTGCTTACCGCTGCTCTGCTGTAGAACCAGATTGTGTGGAAAGTATCAAACAAAACACTGTATCAAGTATCCAAGTAAACAAAACAAATCATTTGCACGGGCATAGAAAACTTAATTGCAATATTTTTACTTTTTGAAATCAACATTTGCACTGTTTATTTCCCTGCTCTCAACCAGAAAGGTGTTGCTTGATAATTTTGACACAAATCTGTATCAAAACAATGTTTTCTCTGGTAATTTTGACACAAATATGATTCTGCTGTAATAAGCTGCAACATATTCCCAATGGGCAAACTACCTTCACACTACACTCCCCCCACAGAGCGCCTACGTCGATCACTATGTTGTAAGGGGAGGCACTCAATTTACATGGAAGTAGCTAAAGCTGCATCAAAGCTATAATAACCTCCTATACTTCCATTCATTTTGAAATGGATTCATCAAACAGACTAAACAGTCATGGGTACACATGGGTGTGACCCTTTTCCTGGGTCATAGTGTGAACGAGCTCTAACTGGATATCACAGCTATCACTATTAGCGGTGATAATGCTGCAGCACTGTTTGTATCATTGTATCACATAAACCTCAGTCGCAGTTTCCACTATCCTTTTGTGTGTTTTTGTACCAGACAAGTTAAAATATATGACAACACAGCCCACACATTCAAAGGAGACGATGTGTACATGTTTGCTACCGGGCTCTGGCCAGACTGTGCATAACTGTGGTAGGACTCAGAAAAAGGCTTCCAGGCTACTCTGAATCAGTACGTCTACACAATGTTGGAGACTTGAGGACACAGCAGGCAAGGCCAGCATGGAAAAAAAGTTAAGGAATTGTATATTTTTAAAGTAAATAGATGCCTCCGTAGGGAAATGAATCAAATTTTAATGTCTAAGAAAATATTTTTCACTGTCAGCAGTCACGATATGCGTTGCTGCCATGGTCAAGGAAGTTAACATTAGTTAGGCTGTTTAGCCTTTACTGGTCAATTTCCTGTCAGTCATACAGCAACTCTAGCTAAGGTAACATTAACGAGTATTATCAATCAAACAGCAGTGGATATTGATTCTGATGAGACCACTTGCTTTCAAGCTAGGTATTGAGATGCTGTACCTGGCAGTAATGTTTGCTATGAATCTAGCAATAACCTAGTAATAACTCATGAACAAAGCAAAATGTACAATTTGTCATGGTCCTGTTTTCCTGTCTGTGTTTCCCCTGTTGGGCCACCAGATGGCGGCACTTCTGTTTTGTGTCCTGCTCCCCCCCTGTTAATTGTATGATTGTTTCATTGTCTCGTTATCCCATCATTGTTCCCACCTGTCTTATCCCCTCCTTCTGGTTTGATTGTTTTTTGAGTTCACCTGTGTCTTGTTACCCCTGTCTATTTAAGTTCTCTGTTCCCTTGACTCGGGTGCTGGTTCCTTGTGTTTGTTTCCTATCTCTGTTTGCAAACCATATTTACCTGCCTGCGTTTGTTCTCACTTGTGTTTGTCCCCGAGTTGCGTTTGTTCTGACTTGTGTTTGTCCCCGAGTTGTGTTTGTTCCTGAATTCTATTTGTTACAAACCGTTTGTACCTGCCTGTATTTTGTTCCTGAGTTGTGTTTCGTTTGACCCCCTGCCTGTGTTTTTGAGTTCCTGTTGTTTTCTGTTTCATGAGATTATTTTTTGAGTTTGTGTTTCACCTGCCTGTATTTTGTTCCTGACTTGTGTTTTTGACCTTCCCTTGTGCTCTGCCTTCCCGTGTTCTGCCCTGTCTGTGTTTTTGAGTTCCTGTTTTCTGTTTCATTAGATTACTTTTTGAGTTTGTGTTTTAGCCCATTGTGGCCTTGTCTGTTCCCTGTTTGTTCACCTGTTGTAAGTAAAGTCTTTGTTAATTTTCTCCCTTTTGAGTTTCGTGTTTTTTTCCACTCTGCGCCTGGGTCCCAGCACCCGTACCGTCACAGAAGGAACCAGCCAGTGTGGGACCCAGCAGAGTTTTTTTTTTATTTTTATTTTTTTTATTTTATTGTTTAACATGCCATTGGGGTGGTGGGATCTTGAGCCTCCCAGTGCCCGGGGCGGGCGGTGGCGGAGGCGCCGTGGTCGGGCTGCCTCCCGGTCGGCCGGACCTCCAGCTGATCAGCAGGCGGATCCTGACCCTTTTGAGGGGTCTCGGCTTGCCATTTTTCCGGGGTCCGGCCCGCGGGGGTCCCGCCGGTCCCGTCCGGCTGCCCAGCCGAGTTCCCTACAGCTGTGGTCTGTGTTCCTGTCGCCTGCTCCACCCCAAGTCCCGGAGGGACCTTCACGGCCTGCTCTGCCCCGAGTGCCGGAGGGACCTTCACGGCCTGCTCTGCCCCGAGTGCCGGAGGGACCTTCACGGCCTGCTCTGCCCCGAGTGCCGGAGGGACCTTCACGGCCTGCTCTGCCCCGAGTGCCGGAGGGACCTTCACGGCCTGCTCTGCCCCGAGTGCCGGAGGGACCTTCACGGCCTGCTCTGCCCCGAGTACCGGAGGGACCTTCACGGCCTGCTCTGCCCCGAGTGCCGGAGGGACCTTCACGGCCTGCTCTGCCCCGAGTGCCGGAGGGACCTTCACGGCCTGCTCTGCCCCGAGTGCCGGAGGGACCTTCACGGCCTGCTCTGCCTCAAGTCCCGGAGCGGCCTTCACGGCCTGCTCTGCCTCAAGTCCCGGAGCGGCCTTCACGGCCTGCTCTGCCTCAAGTCCCGGAGCGGCCTTCACGGCCTGCTCTGCCTCAAGTCCCGGAGCGGCCTTCACGGCCTGCTCTGCCTCAAGTCCCGGAGCGGCCTTCACGGCCTGCTCTGCCTCAAGTCCCAGAGCGGCCATCACGGCCTGCTCTGCCCCAAGTCCTGGAGCGGCCATCACGGCCTGCTCTGCCTCATGTCCCGGAGGGGCCCCCAGAGCCGCCTCGAGCCCCGGAGAGGCTCCCAGATCCGCCTCGAGCCCCGGAGAGGCTCCCAGATCCGCCTCGAGCCCCGGAGAGGCTCCCAGAGCCGCCTCGAGCCCCGGAGAGGCTCCCAGAGCCGCCTCGAGCCCCGGAGAGGCTCCCAGAGCCGCCTCGAGCCCCGGAGAGGCCCCCAGAGCCACCTCGAGCCCCGGAGAGGCTCCCAGAGCCGCCTCGAGCCCCCGAGAGGCTCCCAGATCCGCCTCGAGCCCCGGAGAGGCCCCCAGAGCCGCCTCGAGCTCCGGAGAGGCCCACAGAGCCGCCTCGAGCCCCGGAGAGGCCCCCAGAGCCGCCTCGAGCCCCGGAGAGGCCCCCAGAGCCGCCTCGAGCCCCGGAGAGGCCCCCAGAGCCGCCTCGAGCCCCGGAGAGGCCCCCAGAGCCGCCTCGAGCCCCGGAGAGGCCCCCAGAGCTGCCTCGAGCCCCGGAGAGGCCCCCAGAGCCGCCTCCAGCCCCGGAGGCCTCGCCTGCTCTGACCCTTCCGCGGAGGCTGCCTGCTACACCCAAGTTTCGGGCTGTACTTGTGCCTCGAGCCCCGGGGGGGCCTCCGGAGCCGCCTCAAGCCCCAGGGGAGCCTCCGCAGCCGCCTCGAGTCCCGGGGGGGCCTCCGGAGCCGTCCAGAGCTCCGGAGAGGCCTCCAGAGCCGTCCAGAGCCCCGGAGAGGACAACGGTCCCATGTGTTGTCCCGCAGGGGCCGCCGCAGACTGCTCTGGCCGCCCCGCAGGCTAAGCCGCCTGCCTTGCCCCCTAGCGTTCGTGCTCCCCCTGGCGTTCGTTCTCCCCCTAGCGTTCGTGCTCCCCCTAGTGTTCTCGCGCCCCCCAGTGTCCGTTCTTTCCCTAGTGTTCTCGCTCCCCCTAGTGTCCACACCTTGCCCCCTGGCGTTCGTGCTTCCCCTGGCGTTCGTGCTTCCCCTGGCGTTCGTGCTCCCCCTGGCGTTCGTGCTTCCCCTAGTGTTCTCACGCCCCCCAGCGTCCATTCTTTTCCTAGTGTTCTCGCTCCCCCTAGTGTCCACACCTTGCCCCCTGGCGTTCGTGCTTCCCCTAGTGTTCTCGCTCCCCCTAGTGTTCGCCCTTCCCCCAGTGATCGTCTCTCCCCCGGTGTCGTCGCTTCCCCCAGTGGTCGCCTCTTCCCCGGAGTCTGTCCTCCCCCCAGTGGTCGTCTCTCCCCCGGTGTCGGTCCTTCCCCCAGTGATCGTCTCTTCCCCGGAGTCCGTCCTCCCCCCAGTGGTCGTCCCTCCCCCGGTCTCGTCACTCCCCCTGGTGTCCATTCTCCCTTTGGTGTTCGTCCTCCCAACCGTGTGTCTGTGTGTTCCCCGGCCCCCCTGTCTAATTGTCTGCCCGCCTGTTTGTCTGTTGGTCTACCCGTATGTTTGTCAGCCAGTTTGTTGGCCTGTTTGTCTGCCCCCCAAGCCGTCAGCCCATCGGCCAACGTGTTTGCCCGCCTGTCTGCCTGTCTGTCAGTGTGCCAGTCCGCGTGTGTTTTGTCTTGTTTGCCTGTGTGTCAGTCCCTATGTCAGTTGTTGGGCTCCCCCCTCGCCTTCCCTGTCTGCCTGTCCCTTTGTGTGTCCGTCGGTGTCGCTGTGTGCCTCCCCGCCTGCTTGTCCCTGTGTCTGTCCTTGTAGGTCTCCCTATTATGCCAGTATCTGGCAGTCTGTTTCCCCCTCAGTCTTGTCCAACCCAGTCCAGTGTTGTCGTGCCCCGTCTCAGTCCTGTCCTGTATGTCTGCCTTGCCCCTGTCCAAGTCCCCCCTGGTTTCCTGAGTCCCCGTGTCGCCCGAGTGCGGGCCCTGAATTTCCCCGTGTCGCCCGGAGTGCGGGCCCTGAATTTCCCCGTGTCGCCCGGAGTGCGGGCCCTGAATTTCCCCATGTCGCCCGGAGTGCGGGCCCTGAATTTCCCCGTGTCGCCCGATGTGCGGGCCCTGAGTCTCCCCCGTGTCGCCCGAGTGCGAGCCCTGAGTCTCCCCGTGTCGCCCGGGTCCTGCCCAGCCCTGAGTCTCCCCGTGTCGCCCGGTTCCTGCCCAGCCCTGAGTCTCCCCGTGTCGCCCTGTTTTCCTAGTTCCTGAGTTTTGTCCCAAGTTTTCCTGTTCTGTTTTCCCCCGTCCTCCTGTTCCCCCGTCCGAGTCCAGTCCCGAGTCCTGTTCCCCCGTCCGAGTCCAGTCCCGAGTCCTGTTCCCCCGTCCGAGTCCAGTCCCGAGTCCTGCGTCCCGTTCCAGTCCCGAGTCCTGCGTCCCGTTCCAGTCCCGAGTCCCGTCCTGTTTCTGCCCTGAGTCCTGTTTCCAGCCCCGAGTTCCCGTCCAGCCCCGAGTTCCCCTCCAGCCCCGAGTCTTGTTCTTGTTTTGTTCCTGTCCTGCCCAGTCCAGCCCCGAGTCTTGTTCTTGTCTTGTTCCTGTCCTGTCCAGTCCAGCCCTGAGTCTTGTCCTGTCCAGTCCAGTCCTGTTCCTGCCCCAGTTCTGTGTCCAGTCCCTGTTCCTGTCTGAGTCCTGTCTCTAGCCCCCACCCTCTGTTGACTCCCTCCCCGGGTCGGCCTCCTGGGACGTCAGGAGCCGTCCCTTGGGGGGGGGGGTACTGTCATGGTCCTGTTTTCCTGTCTGTGTTTCCCCTGTTGGGCCACCAGATGGCGGCACTTCTGTTTTGTGTCCTGCTCCCCCCCTGTTAATTGTATGATTGTTTCATTGTCTCGTTATCCCATCATTGTTCCCACCTGTCTTATCCCCTCCTTCTGGTTTGATTGTTTTTTGAGTTCACCTGTGTCTTGTTACCCCTGTCTATTTAAGTTCTCTGTTCCCTTGACTCGGGTGCTGGTTCCTTGTGTTTGTTTCCTATCTCTGTTTGCAAACCATATTTACCTGCCTGCGTTTGTTCTCACTTGTGTTTGTCCCCGAGTTGCGTTTGTTCTGACTTGTGTTTGTCCCCGAGTTGTGTTTGTTCCTGAATTCTATTTGTTACAAACCGTTTGTACCTGCCTGTATTTTGTTCCTGAGTTGTGTTTCGTTTGACCCCCTGCCTGTGTTTTTGAGTTCCTGTTGTTTTCTGTTTCATGAGATTATTTTTTGAGTTTGTGTTTCACCTGCCTGTATTTTGTTCCTGACTTGTGTTTTTGACCTTCCCTTGTGCTCTGCCTTCCCGTGTTCTGCCCTGTCTGTGTTTTTGAGTTCCTGTTTTCTGTTTCATTAGATTATTTTTTGAGTTTGTGTTTTAGCCCATTGTGGCCTTGTCTGTTCCCTGTTTGTTCACCTGTTGTAAGTAAAGTCTTTGTTAATTTTCTCCCTTTTGAGTTTCGTGTTTTTTTCCACTCTGCGCCTGGGTCCCAGCACCCGTACCGTCACACAATTATAAGATATTTCATTCACAGAAAAGTAATTGTTCTTCAATATTAAATACGTTTTTATGTTTGAAATCTAAAAAGCCCACTATGACAACCAAGGAAGCCAGTTATTTTAGCTGTTATATCAGAGCCTGCTGCTAAGCTAGGGAGCAACTGAAAAAAATATTGTAGGCTATGTACAATAACATTACATGCCATATTCAGGTCTGATTAGTTATGTTCACAGATTTGCAGTGATCTAGTTCTGAAAAAATGTTAAGCCATCTGCCTAGCTAGGCTGCCTAATGTCTTGCTAGTTAGTAATATGCAAAAATTACAAATACATTTTGTTGCTAATTAGGTAGCTAATCTCATCAAAGTTAGATCTGGTTAGCTAGCTAGGTGTTTGATCGTAACTATCACATGCGACTAGCAACGAATACGTTATTAGTTTTATGGTCACCTTTATTTCACTTACGTTTGTCTCACCAATAATTATCTCTGCTTCATTTTAGCTGAATAAGCATTATGTCACACACCGATGTGACACCCCTGGGAGGGAGATGCAGCAGTTCTCAGTGTGCATCAGTTTGCTGCATAGAGAGAGAGAAAGAGAGAGAGAGAGGAAGTGTACCCACACCAACACGAAAATAAGTAAGTAAACACCTTCCCTCCTCCCCCGCACAGGTTCCGGGTAAAAACAATAAACTAAACCAACAAACTAAAATGACAAATACAAAAGAAAGCAAAACAGTTTTTCAGCTTGCCACTGGTACCTGGCCAGCTTTTCAGCTGATCAGTTCCTCCTGCTTTTCAGCGACGGTTTAGCCATGTTGCAGACCACTAGGGTCTTATTTGTCCCTTTTTGAATATTATATCAAACAAAGTAATTTATCAAATAGGGTTAACCAAGTGTTTAGATTTATATATAATAGGTGAAGGTAAGCATTTGAGTCAAGAGATCTTACAACATCTTACAACCTCATTTGCGAAATTGGAGATGATAGAAATGTTTTTTTGCCGCTAGTCATGCCTGGGGTTAATTAAACATGTGTGAAGTAGGGATTCGTATTCTTAAGCTTGAATATTGCCGTAACACCTGCCTCGCGGGACTCTGTACAAACAGAGTTGACTAGTATTTAAATTTTATTCTTTCCCAGATGGAAACGAGACGGCAACATTCAAACTTCACTCTGGTTACGACTCATATCTAGAGGCCTGGGATGGCAATGTAGATGTTGAATTCTCTAAGGGCCACCTTATAGCAATAAGTTACCCTGTAGTTAACTCTGGTGATATTAAATTGAAACACACGAGCCCTCATATACATACAAATCAGATAACCAATAAGTACATAAGTACATTTTACTACACGTAGCCTTCGTTACCAATGAAAAAAAAAACTTCCCTAATACACATACATCTAAACCACTGGTCTCCAACCCTGGTCCTGGAGAGCTACAGGGTCTGCTGGTTTTTGTTTTCACCTTAAAAGCACCTAATTGAGACCCAAGACACCAGGTGAGTTGAGTTAACTATGTAATCAACTGATCTAATTGATTCATGAAGTGCAGAATCACTGTGAAAACCAGCAGACCCTGTAGCTCTCCAGGACCAGGGTTGGAGACCACTGATCTAAACAAATTCACAAAATAAAAATGTACACAAATGGCCATTAGAAAAACCCATTGGCGCGCTTCTCCGTGGTTTTGGAGCACCTGTGGTCAGCGTACTCACGACTTTCCTCAGTTCTGCAGAGAAATTGGCAAGGAAGAACTTGGAGATTCCAGCATTGGACACGATCCTTTTGAGAAATGCCTGAGTCGATCACACCCGTAGATTCTCTCCAGGGTTCGTGCACACTGTCCTCAGAATTGTATAAATTCAGCTGCATATTCGCTCGGCATTAAGTCTCACCAAGGTTCGCCGTCCTTCTCCCAACTTTCCCTGGCTCCAACAATCAGAAAGCAGGGCCTCAAATGTTTTTCTTTTCTCTTAAAACGCTCCAACCCACACATCAGTTTAAAACAATGTAACAACGAAAAAGGTCAAATGAAAAAAAAACGTGTGATCATAACCAAATAACCAATAGGAATACGGTAAATAGGCATGACCATTAGGTAACAAATTTCAATATTAAAGAAACACATTGGAGACAAAAATTTAACCCTGTGCATTCCTAACAAATATTAACCAGTTTTTACGTGGGTTACATTCATATATTTGCTACTTAAAAAATACTGATTGTAAAATAAATACTGTAAATATATACATGCATACTTATACACTGCCTGGCCAAAACAATGTCGCCGTTTGGATTTTTTTGGACAGTGTCCACTGTACAAGCCTCTGGAGTCAGTGTTATGATCTGGGGTTGCGTCAGTTGGTCAGGTATAGGCTCAACAATGTTATGCGGCAATAAATTGAAGTCAGCTGAGTACCTGAATGTACTGAATGACCAGGTTATCCCATCAATGGATTTTTTCTTCCCTGAAAAAGGCACAGGCATATTCCAGCATGAGGAATCATTTTCACACATGAATTGGCCACCACAGAATCCTGACCTTAACCCCATTGAAAGTCTTTGGGATGTGCTGGAGAAGACTTTACGGAGTGGTTCGACTCTCCCGTTGTCAATACAAGATAATGCAATTCCGGATGGAAATAAGTGTTGTGACGTTGCATAAGGTTGTCGAAACTATGCCACGATGAATGCACGCTGTAATCAAAGCTAAAGGCGGTCCATCGAAATATTAGAGCGTGCACCTTTTTTTTCACCAGGCAGTGTATATATAGAATACTTCATTAACCTCATGGGGGCATTTCCCTGGTGGTATGTCACATTCACATTTACAAACAGACGTTTATACAAAGAAACATACAATCACTTGCACAACACAAATGGCCAGGGAGGATAAATTCATAAATACAAGTAAAAAATTGACATATTGAAGGCTATTATATAACCATTGAATCTTGCAAGCACATCCGCACATATGTTTGCCCCATCAATGTATTGTACGCCTATACACACAGGGCCAAGTTAATGTATGTATCAGAAATTTATCAGAAGCCCAATGTGAGATTTTTAAATGGGTCTTAAATTGCTAAACCTACCTATGTGCAAATAGGTGAAAACCCCACATTTTCCAGTGAGGACAAAGAGTGTTGTGTGGCTCCAAACATCATTGTTGGAGACAGAGAAGTTTATTGGATTGTTTGGTGTCAAATGTGGTCTGTGCTTAGATAACCAGATGTAATTCATTTGGTCAGCAAGCCCCTTCTGTGGTTTGGGTCATGAGCCTTTGTATACTAAGGGATAGTAATGTCGCGCCATCTCAGGACCGGTCTCAGTCACTCACCATGTGACAAACTAGGTTGACTCGCATATTATGCAACATTGGTGTCATTTCCAACAGTCTATCCATTTTTACTACTTAGTGGTGTCCGTCTGGAAAAGACAACATGTCCAGTAAAAAAAGAAAATAATTTTCGTTTTAAATTTGTAAATGAGATTGCCTCCCGAAAACTACCCGACCCTTTTTATAGTTGCCTATATAAGACCAGCTAAAAGTAACAATACTGGCCTCCGAGCCTTTTTATTTAAGTGTTTACACTCGAAAAATGTTTCTCTTCGTTCACAGACCTTGTTAAATCATTCAAAACAGTCTGCGTTCACCAGCATCAGTGATCCACTGTGAGCCTGTCTGGGGGAAGTAAGCTAACAACCTCTGGTCTGTCTCAGTCTTGCAGTGTCTCATTAAAAAAGAGACAGATTTAAGCATTTCTTTCTTGTGTATATCTGCACCTGGTTGTGGGCACCTGCAAGCGAATCTAATGATTTTCAGGTCGAGACAAATCTCTAAAAAGCACTAAATTAGGTTTCTCAATGAGCTTCTCTGTAAATTACATACAGTGGTGAAAACCCCAAAAGAAAAACATTCATTACCCCTTTCAGTCTCCATCCTTCCTTCTCTGGGCTACATCTCAGCCACTGAATAAACTATTGGTGCCATAAAGGCCGGTGGAGCTGTGTGTTCTGATCTGAAGCTAAGGCAGCTGCCATCTCTTAGGATTAACAGACTGCTTCTGCTAAATAAATATTTTTATGTAAACTATGTACATAACTTAATATTAATATAATACAACATATAACATTACAATTTGATAACCATTTTAGCATATGAGTTTGTATCGTAAATAATTATTACCATTAATTGTTAAAACTTTAAATGTACTGCATGTGTCTGAATTACTTGTATACACAATTAATTGACTGAAATTTCAGGTATGTATGTATTTTTTTCTTCAATATCTTCATTTCTTCAATATACTGCACTCTCTTAAAATTGCTGAACTTGACATGCTTGGACTATGTCAGTGTTTGGATAACTTGACAGTGTAGAAGTAGCTGCATGTGCATAATATGTCTCTATATTCAAAATATATGCTAAGTGTACAAAATATACAGCATGCTGCTTCTCTGACTAAGATCCAGTAACCAAACAACTGCAGACTATATGCACTGACTGAATGGAAAGCCATTGAGATTTCCAGATTACCAGCCCAGGAAGTGTTTCTAAAGATTCTGTTAAATGATCACAACAGTGTTTCCATGTTATTTTTATATTTAGTTATTTTAATCATTACTGTGCATTTGTTGCCAGACATCCTTATATAGGGGGCCTGCTACATATAGCTACCATATTCACATGAACAACAAGATATTCAGTGAATCAAATCTGACACTGGCAGATTACTGCAGTAGAGCTCCTCTTGGGAATGAAACTGCCAACTTTCTGGTTAACAGCTCAGTAACTGAACAACTATTCAACTGTCACACTTCTTTTCATCGTAATAGCATTTCTACTTTAAACACTGCCATTTAATGTAATGTATTGATCAGAAAAGCGGGGTGGTTTGGTCATGTAATTGTCATCAGAAATAGGATCTTTGTTGAAAATATACATCTTGCCATTGCAAGCTAATTCACTTTCTCTTCTAACATCTTGAGAGTTTTCTGGAACAAGCTAGCAAAACAACACAGACAGGCATTCTTATGCTGCAGCAATAAACCTTTTAACCACTGGTATACCCCTAGGCTGTGCATTGCTTTCATTCTCAGTAATCAGCAGAGTGAAAGTACTTTGCTACATCTTGAAAATTCATTAGTTTGTGGAGACACATGTCATAGACAGAGGAAACAGGAGGATAGAGCAGTATTTAAAGAGTATGATGGGAAACCAGACCTTTATTTATCAAGCCTGTCATTTACCTAGCATTTACAGTGACCAACAGGATGTTGGTTCGGTGCCAGAGGAATTACCCATAGCCTTTTTTTCCCCCACAACACAGCCCCGGAAGTATCTCCATACGGTTTGCCTTATAGAGGAATCACCAGGGATTTGCGTTACACAATGCACCTTGTACATGTAAAGGATATTTACTATTTTGTTTTTCTACAGGTGAGCTCATACTTCAAGTAATAAAGTAGCAAAGAGGATGATAGTATGAATATACATGTTAAAGAAAGATGTTTATTTATTTTTCATTACAATTACCAGAGGAGACACACCTATGCCCTGAAAAAAATTAGATAAAATGAAAACAATGTGAATAATACATTTTTATTGTGTTTATACTGATTTTCGGGCAGTAGGGAGTAGCCAGATGTGTTATGGGGAGGAATGTAGAGGGCTTTTTTGTTTAGGAAAATGTCTCACTGACTATCTTGGGTTTCTATACAAAAATATACTTGTGAAAACATTCAGATGGCTTCGGGGCATTTTGCCACTTTAATCTAGCATAATTGTTGTGTTTACATGTACGTATTTCGCTGCTGTTCTTGTGTAACAGCTACAGACCCCATATGGAAAACAGCTGTCTTCTGATCCAGAAGAGGCTGTGTAAAATGGAAATGAATAAAAACCATCAAGTAAAAGAGGGCTTTTTTGCAGAGGTGGGTCTTACTTGTTAACACATTTCTGACTTCGTTCGTTTTGAAATTTAATACAAATTACACTCCTTAATCTACCGTAACACTTTATGAGGTATGCTGTGTAACAGGTAACAGGTATTTCAGCAACATGCTGAAACTTTCTAGTCATTCATTTATTTATTTTATGTGAACACAATTTTTTTGTGTAGAGCGATTTTATTTGAACACAAATTTGTTCTGTGCCTAAAATATATTAAAACACATTTTGAAAGAGTAAAATTGACACCAGTAGACACTGTCATCTTATTCTTCCCCTCTCAACTCTGTTAGATATTTTTAGCCATGAACCTTCAATAAAAATAAATACAGCCTATATAAACACTTGTCCCACCACTGTAAGTGTCATAGCAGAATCCATGTACGTCAGGGGACACTGTTGAGTAGGAGGTGTGCATCATAAAATTTCCAGTAATGGGTACCCTCAAGGGGAGCTTCATCCAAAATGTTCTATTTTTGGAGAGGTCTGTTTTCTGTTTGCATGAGGCCACAGCATCCTAATAAGACTTGTTAAGAAATAGAATGAGGGTTTATTAGTATAGCTGTGTCTATGTGATCCCATTTGAGCATACAGTAACCATCATCTCAGCTTTTGGAAATGCTTGAGTAGACTGTCATCGACCCCAATGAGTTACTGAAAACAGAGACCCCTACACATAAAACATCGTCAAACATGCTGCCAATTTGTCAGTATGGCTCTGTCTATGTGATCCCATTCTGACATACAGTAACCATCATCTCAGCTTCTGGAAATGCTTGAGTAGACTGTCATTGACCCAAATGAGTTACTGAAAACAGAGACCCCTTCACATAAAACGTTGTCAAACATGCCGCCAATTTGTTAGTGTTGAACAGCTGACTTTACTGTCTTTCTGCCTGTTGCACTACAGACTTATGCCAGCTAAATGCCAATAAATTGTCTGGTGTCTTTCATGTTAGGCAAACCAGAGTGTAACTTTTTCTGTGTGATCTGTACATGTCTGAGAAATACAGTTTCATACTATATAAGCTTCATCATAAACTTTCAAAACCTTAAAATTTTTTTGTTTCTTTTCATCACATAATTTCTTTCTTTGGACACTTATAAATTTGATGGTTCATTGCATTCACAACGTGATGCACACATCACATCCAATTATTTATAATGTAACAAAATAAATTAGTTAAAATTTTTTAGATTAACAAACTTAACCACACAATGTAAAAATAAATGTTTTTTATGGTGTTTTTCAGAAATGCAGGAGGGCACTACTACAGCACTATGTGTGTGTGTGTATATATATATATATATATATATATATATATATATACATATTACCAGTAGAAAAAAATGCAGAGATCCCTTGTGGGATGATTATGGTGGAGTAGGAGGCAGTTAGAAACTGAGATTGGAGACCGTTTAACAACAGCTAATTAGAATGTCTGTGCTGTGGCTGCTAAGGGTGTTTTCAACCACTTGCACGGGAAGTGTTGTTAGCTAAGGAAGTGCATAAAATGTTTCTCGGGGATAGACAAACCCCACTGACATTTGTGATGCATGATTTTATAGGCTAGAGCTCCCCGTGTACAAATAGCAGCAATTCACTGGTCGCACAATGTAAGCTGTGCCTTCACACTGCACTCTTTCTAGCTCTGAGCCAACAGTAAACCACCTCTTAATTAAGAGCCAGGCATTAATATGTGAGTGGACTGATTTCTGATGGCTATGGGGCAAAACAGTAGATTATGTAGCAGTCTCAGTGGGGTTCATCCTGAATCCCTTCCGTACAACTATGATTAACATATCAAGCTCCTACCTGTGCATGTAAAACAGCTGCATGTTTAGTCCTCTCTCTTGTCAGAAACAAACTGTCAGAATAAAATGGCATATAACAGAACTGTAATTATATCCGTGAATTTTGTGACATTTTTTGGTGAGTGCACCCATTCTGTTTGTAGAAACGTTTTAATTTTGGTGATCAACTGGATTTGAGAAGAATTAAACAAATGTGTGAGTCAAATTGATTAAATCTAGGCCAGTTATCTGTCTTATCACCTATCTGACTTGCAGGTACTTGAATAGGCCTATGTCATGCTCAAGGGGTGTGAGGTGAATAAGTACCCAAGATCGATAAAATATAACAATATACTGATGAAATATTGTCTTGACACACTTGATGATCATAAATAATAGTATGTTTGAACACAAATATTTCTACTCTATCCATTATATATTATACTGAAGAGTTATAGTTATCTGGATAGTTAGCATTTGACAATCAGTAATTGAATGCCCCCCCTCTATTTATACATATTCAGATATTGGAAATAGTACACTTAAGTTTAGTTGCTAAATAAATAAAATTAATACAATATCTTAATTAAACTGATTTTTTTAATTCAAAGAAATGTTAAAAAACAAGAAATTAACACAATTATCAATAAAGTTGCAATTTGCAAATGTGCAATCATTGTGTACAATTAAATGAATATGAAATGAATGCTTAAATTGCAATATTCCGAGAAAGGTGAAGTGAGACCTGTGCTAAACTATGAATCAAATTTGATTTCTTTTCAGGTACTGGGTATGGATTATCCCATCATGATATCAATTGAGAAGTGCTATAACAAGTGAATATGTTTCCTGTGTGTTTTTTGTTTGTGTGAGAAAGTTCTAAAATTTTACCGTGGAGCTCAAGTGCAGTAACTAATTACCGTCCAAACTAAATTGCTCCTCCAGTCACATCCAATTTCTTCTAGGTAGCTAAGTGGTGCAAAAACAAATACAAAATGCTTAGATTCAGCCATTTTAATCTAAAATACACACGTCTTTAACATGGCTTTCCTTACTGTACAATACTACTCTCACCTCAGCAGGCTATGTGAATGCCAATTAATGGAGTTGGAGGAGGGGTGATATTTCTCTGTATGGCCAATTCCCGAAAGACTTAACGCCCTAGTTATTTTTAGAGCATTTTCAACAGAAAAATATGAATTTTCACTATTTTATTATAAGTGCTAGGGACAACATTAGCCTTGGGGAAAATGCCAGCCCACAGTGTGCCGTGCAGAAATACACATGTGGCTTTTTTACAGAGCTTGTCTACTCAAGATAATGAACATAACAATGTTATTTAAGCTTGCACGTGAAATGCAAGGTAACATAAAAAGTTACCATGCACATTGCTAAGGCTGTCATATTGTAAACTATCTTGCTCCATGGTCAATGATCTTGATGTGTATGTAAATAATATCTGTGACCTAATTTAGCTAGCTAGCAATGTTCAAGTTAGACAGAGATCACCAGCAGCTATCTTGATTAATGCTATCTCCCTTTTTTACCACTTTGTTAGTGGTATGTCAAAGAAGATTCATGACAACAATGGCCTCTTGGGGATGCATAGCATCATGTGTCATTTGAGTCAGTATAACTGTATATAAATACACATTGCTAATTTGACTGGACATTGCTAACATGATTGCCTCTAATAACCTGGGAGCAAGCATATTTACTTCTTTCATTTATTTCACCTCCTCCTCCAGATGCTCATATATGTGCTTATGCTTATATATTTGCAACTATAGCAATTTAAAATGTATGTCTTTTCAGCATAATCTGTAAACATCTTTTATAACATGTAGTGCTGTTTGAAAAAAAAAATGTTCCTGCCCTTTTGAAACAGGTTACATGTGGCTGTAAGGACATGCTGAGAAGAAACATTTTATCTTCCATCTTGACTGTGTGACAAATGGAATCAAATTGGCATTGATGAAAACTTAAAACCATTGTGAAACTGAAAAGCAACATTTGCAAGAAAATAAAACTAAAAATTATGTTTTATCATATAATATAATTTTATTTAAAAATGGAGCACAGAAGTTATGGTGCTATTCTCTGGTTCTCTTCCATTTGAAATAGCTAGCATTATACAGGTTGGGGTAACATGTAACAAACTGTAATCTCTGCAAGAGATCTTTTTAAGCAAAGACACAGGCAAAAATGCTGATGGGAGTTTACCACAGGTACCTCACTGGCTGTCACGCTTCCCGTGGTGGTTTTTCTCTGTGCTTTTCTCAACTTACCACCATTTTCGACACCATTTAATTCAATTCTTTGCCATGTTTTCTCTGTTCTGTTGTGTCTCACTTTTAGTCCTTCTGTTTCTTTTGCAATGCACTTTAGTTGAACCTGTTGATGATAACCTGGAGAAATGGAATTGCTATTGTTTATCAACATGTCATTATGAAAGACAAAGGTAGCTAGACTACTACTTTCATGAATTTATATTTATCTGAAGAGGGTTCATGGGTCCCTTTCTTTAAGAATGAAAAAAGGGGGCCTGCAGTTGCCAAGTTGGCAAGGCGGTGAACAGTCTCAGAGACTGGGGCTAGCATTAGCCTGTGAGACAATCTCGTAGACATGAGCAGAGACTGGAATCTACATTTTCTCCTTCATCCACACCGACGGCCACGCAGCAGTCTGCCACGGCAGTGAGAGAGAGGTTGGACTGAGAAAATCCAGCAAAAGAGGGAGACAAAGAGCCAGAAACTGAGAGCAAATGAAGGAGTGAAGCCGGTTGAAGGAATAAGGGAAAGGCTTATAATACCCTGTGTAGGCTGACACATTTGAATTCATTTTACTGCCTCCTGGAAGAATGCCGCTGCATTCACACTGCTTATTTAAAGAGGAGGAAGGAAAAAATTTGGGAGTTTTCAACCCTTTTTTTTACTTGCCTCAACAATTTTTACCCTCCTATTCTCTGGTGTTACTATATTTATCCCTGGCTTGAGTGTAAGAGTCCAAAATGACACCATTATTTTGACTAGACTGTTTTTCCTCCAGAGCGGGGCCAGAGGAAGTGTAGGTGACCTGGTCTGGTTAACCACCGCTGGGCTGCGTCCCCCCCTCTTAGGCTGGCAGGCATGGGCGCCCTGTTTCACACAGCCTGCCAGCCCGACGCTACTACACATTGCAACCGCATGCGGACGCGGTCCAGCAGCAGACTACCCATGTGTCACTCTGACCTTCGTTCCCTCTCTCTGGCATAAACAGGCCCTTGTTTTCTTCAAAAGAATTTGCATCCATGTTTATGACACACTCACAGCTATTATATAAGTCTTTCACTGTGGCTGTGGTGCTGGTTTGTGGGGTCCTTTGTCGCATTTTTGTATCAGAGTGGCTCGGTAGGAATTTTGCACAGCAATACCTAGCAGACAAACACTTGCAAAAAGACTGTGATATTCCGTAAAGCCTAGAAATACACAGACTGGGACATTTATTTTGGAGGCCAAATAGCATCATTTAACTTTTCCTCAGACCTGAGGTGTGGACAGGAATTCAAGTGGATGTGTTGTCTTGACCAAGGCCTTTTACAGACAATTGTTTGCTATTTTGACGCATACCTAGATCTGGAGAAAAAATTATGATTATGTGCTATGATATTTGCCTGTGAATTAGACTTGAAATTAAGAGAAAGTTAAACTTCTCAACTAGATGAATCTGTCTGCTTACATAATGTTACATCTCCCCTGTACAGTATGTGTCCAATAGTCCATAGGTCAAGTGAAGCAGAGCTTCTACAGTAAATAAAGCTCTACACTGAGTGCATTTTTAACTTGAATCCAGAAGTTGTCACAATATATGATGGCTACAAGTATCAATTTTGAGCAATTGCCAAAAGTAAATAAACAGCAGACTGTCCTGTGAAATCAAGGGGGCCTGATTGCGGTGTCCCAGCTATTGTCATGGTTCTGTGTGCAGCAGCAGTTCCCTGAATCAGGACAGCATGTTTCGGACCATTTCTCTTCGCAAACACAGCCTCTTTTCAGCCCTTGGTCAGAGACATAATAAGGTGGTGGAGCTGTTGGTTAGAACTGGTTTGCTACATTCCTGGATTTATGCATCTATTTATATTTTTGGTGAACTGTAGAACATTGATAATTCCATGTTGCCAGTCATTACATTGCGATATCAACACTGGGAAAGTATCCGCCATTTGTTATATAATGCACAAAAACATGCACCCACAAACACACACACATACATACAGTCCCTACATGTTTTTAAAGTCAAATCGTTCAGGAAATGCAGATACGAAGCAAGCCAGGGATGTCCTAGAAAGTCACAAAGATGTCTTGATAACAGGTTTGCGCACCATCAGACAACATTAATCTCCAGGCAAATGGGAATGGTCAAATGAGATACAGCCTTCAAGTGTCATTATTGTGGCAGAATTATATCACAGTCTTATCTGCAGGTTCCCAGAAGCTCAGTGAGGGTCACACAAACTTTTTTTTAAATGAAACCCCATGGTAGTGGAACTGTACGTCTTGAATTAAGTGTGACAACTTGCGTGTCACAAATATGTTTCATATACAGTAAAGGGCATCAGTCAAATTAAAGAGAGAATCATTCCCTTTGAGAGAAAAACATTTCTCTCAGTAAATTGCATTTTCTCACTAACCCCTTGATTATCCATTGTTATTTGCCTTCTCGTCAAGACAAAAAAAAGCAGTCATGAAATCTGAAATAATTAGGGTTTTTGTTTCTGTTGTTTGTGATGTAAATAATGTTGGTTTCATCAAATTAAGCCCATTTTGGCTTTGGTACATCAAAGTAACACTTTTGTCAATGATCACAATTTCTTTGTTTTTCTCAGAATGAACAGCAATATAAAAATGTTTCTGTAAATCACCTTTCAACTTTCAGTAATTTTAAAAATCTTAAAATACATTTTAAAAACAAGGTCATTTGCTCTACTCATTTTACTGTACACTTTGTACAGTAACAATCACATTCATTACATTTATGTGCCTGAACAGAGTAGAAATATTAATCTCTGTACTACTGTAGCCCAAGATTTGATTGCAATATCACTCTGAAACAATGCTGTGGTTTGGTAAGTAAACAGTGAGTTGCATTGTATTAATACATATGAAGACCTATTATTAAACCAAATAAAATAGATTTTAAATGTTAAATGAGTGTTAAAACCACTGGATTCAGAACCATAGTTTTCTTCAAATCTCACTTGCTTGACAGAATACTGCTTAAATGCCTGAAAAAATATCACAGATTAACAGAAAATTTGAAAGAAAAATAGGTGTGAAAGATGCCGTGTTGTGACATAGCAAACCTCTATTTCCCTCGTGTTAAAGGAAAACATCTTTTCATTTTCCTCAGACAGCTGGCCAGTGATGAATTTTGGAATGTCATTCGTCAGTTCTTTCCATGTTTCTCAGTGCTGGCCCTTTGTAATTGCTAGACAGTGTAACACTTTCCATCAAGTCTTTGAATTTCCATCGTCTTGACCATGATGACCATGATCCTCAGAGTAGACTGAACAAAACAGAGTACAAAGAACACTGAATAAACAGTCACCGTTTATTTTGGACACGAAAAACCTGACAAGTAATAATTCAAATAAATAATATCAATGGCCCAACATTTGTTTCATTTATTTAATTTTTGGAATCTGTAACTACTAGTGGAAAGGAGAATTATTCAGTCTTACATCTACGTCTTGGACAGAGAGAAAACACCCCCCCCCCCCCCCCCACACACCACACACCACACACACACCACACAACCCACCCCACACCACACACACACCCAAACACACACACACACATACATACCCACACACACACACACCCAAACACACCTACACACACACACACATTCAAAGACACACACATACACACACACGCGCACACACACACACACACACACACCCATTCAAAGAACACAGACCGCTGCATCCACACACGCGCAACACATACACAGCATACCTCTCCTCTCAAGCAGTGCATGATGCGATCGGGAAACGGCAGGAAGCTGCAACCACAGTACTTCTAACCACACATCTGTGCCATAAGAGAAAGGCAAGGAAAGCACAAAGCAGAATCTTTTAAACCCAATCACCTTCCATAAAAAGGCCAAGTCACACATGGACATTTTTGTCTGCTGCTCCATCACTGAATATACACAAATATTTCAAAGGTGGCCATTTTGAGCATTTGTCTGTGTTATACACGTTTACCTAGGAACTTACAATTTACATAGTGGACATAACATAATATAACTATCACCTCAGGTTGGCAGAACGCAGTCACTCAATCTCAGCACGAGGAGTTTGGCAAACAGTCCCTCATCCCGGCAGGAGGAGTTGCCACAGAAGGAGCAGGTTTTAGGGGGAGGGGGGTAAGAAGGGTGCAGGGGTTTTGGGAGGGGTCCTGTCATCCTTTTTCCGGGGGAGTTGCAGTGGTTTTTTGAGGCAGACCCAACACACGTGGGAGAAAGCAGAGAGAGACTAAAGAAGTCTTTCCACCCACCTAATAGGGGGAGACGAGCTGGCAGGCCGGCACTCATAAACAGGGCTGCCTGACAGACCGGGGCTCAGACAGCAGCAAGGTGCAGGCGAGGAGGAGAGCACAGAGAGTGTACTCACAGAACAAGGGAGAGACCGACTCACAGACAGACACTCCGAAACGAGCGTGCTGCACCACACCGTACGGCTTGAAGAGCGGGGATTTACTGTGGAAAGAGGAGCAAGGAGGACAGGAGCGTGGATGGATGCCTTCTGCAGTCACAGCGGCCTGGACCCCCTCTGGGTGAGTGTACTGCAGGTCTTCAGGGGCTGACCCCACACACCAAGATATGCACCAGAGAACTAACAGACTGCTATAAAATAAAATGAGGTTTGGTAACATTTAGTAATATTCTTAAACAGGATATAATAATAAAACAATATAGTTTATTGAATTTTGCAGGTTATGAAGTTGTGTTCTAACTCAAGTAAGGTGGGGGTCCGTCTGATGATTTTGTCATTCAGTGAATATGATATTGTATATTTCCTTGATTGTGGTTTACTGGTCACCCCTTACTAAAATGAAACCCTGTTATCATTTGTCATTAGTCTTCTAAAAGTATTACTGTCCCAGAATAATACTGACTTTGATATGTCCCTTTATTTTGAAAAAGTATGTGTAAACTATATGTAAACTGATATATTGTATTGTTTTCAGGATTTTAGGTGTGATAAACCCTGTCAGGGTTGTCCTAGTGACAGTCTGCTGTTTTTTGTAAGTGACTGAATCAGGAATGTCTCACGGAATGTTTAATTGATTGTGGTGTAAAGGTCTCTGCGTGTTAGAACAAAACATTCTTATCAGTTATAGTCATTGGTGAGGCTGATAATTAAAGTGCAGTAGCAGCTCCTGTTCCTCTCTGCCTCTGTCAATAGCAGCACTTATTACTCACAGTTTACCTGCTGACTTCCGAGTAACAGCTCCTCATTATAAATGCACTATGCCAACAGCTATAAAACTTCTGAGGGTACGGGAATATCACTCACTGTGTTGTGAAATACAATGGCAGTGTGAGTGGAAATGATTCACAATTAAATCTTTTTTTAAAGGTTTTGTGACTCAGAAAATAATATTGTTAGTCAGCCATAACTTGGCTCGACTGAGAGAGCAGCCGAGAGAATGTTTCAGGCTTAGCAACAAAGTGCAAACTCACAGTTTGCACAAGATGGCATGTGAAAAAGGAATAAGGTCACTACTTGTTATATAACTGGACATGTATTCAGGAACCAAGGGAACATATTCAAGAACAAATGATATGCTGGAATCAGTCCAAATGTGATCATATTTTTGCATAATCACTTGAAAATATGTGCTGGTCACCTTTTTAACCAGCAGTATAATTCATTTTAAAACAAAAATTGCCATTCATAAGAAAATATAGCTTATTGTGCGTGGATTTTTGCAGGTGATTATGGTTATTTGTATTTAATATAAGGAAGGTTGTGATTACCCTAGAGATTATCTGATGTTTTTTGTAACCAATGAATCAGGTGAGGAAGGTATTCGATCAAGTCATTCATGTTGAATTGGTTATTTAGAAACACTTTTTTGTAACTACCAATGAGTCCAATATGAACTGTCATTGAGTAGTTCTGTGTGACAATGTGTGGGTGCTAAAGTGCTTAATCAGCATTTAATCCATTACTCATTGTAGGTTAGCTGGGTCGAATATCAGGACTCACACACATTGCATTTATTTACACTGCACAGCAGACCTGTTAGGAAATGTGTCCTGGTGTACTGGCACCGTACTACTGTGTGACCCCCAGCTATAACCTGAGAAATTGGCCACAACCTGAAGGGCTGCAGAGATTTAAGGGCACACAGTGTAGGGCACTACGACCAGCCAAGGGAGAGTTGTCGCTAATCCGCATGCTTAGAAGTCATGAGCAAACATCCACATTCTGTGTCTCTGTTCAAAAAGGCTCATCCAGACAATACTACACCAGTGCTGACTTTTCACTTTTCTAGCCTAGTGCTGGTGCGAAGGTTCTGAATTCAGCTCAGACAAGCACTGGGTTCATCCAGAGTCTCTCAGTCTAGACATTCAAAGTCCATTCATTTTTTTCATAGGTTTGGCCCATAATCACACAAATCATCTGCGCTAAATACATCGGGAGCACTCACTGTAATCAAGCTAAAGCCTCCAGAATTTACCCCAAATCACAGCACTTAAACGATGCTGCCTTTTACAGCGGATCCTGCGGACCGTGACAAGGTCCTACATGCCAGATTAAAACAGAAAATGGCAGGAACCACTCTTCATGGCAGTCTCCTGTCCTGTGAATAGGATCCAGAAAAACGGTCATAAATTTCCCCAGCTCTACCTCAGGTTCGATCAGAACTGCAAAGCAGCTCAAAACCAAACGTAATCATTTCAGTCTGATTACAGCTGTTACTCTGATGCGGCGCTGCACTGGTGAACTGACTGGACTCGCTCAAGAGGGTGACCACAGCCAGTCTGAGACAGAGCACTCTGCTGAGGTGCAATGCTCATTTCCAAGGGAAGTGAGTGGGAGGAGTGCTCATTCCAGGTCTAAAGGCTTGCCGCAGTCCTCCTCCATGGGTGCAATGGTCAAATATAAACATCTTCCGGTATGAAATATACCAGTGAAAAATAGAATACGGTTTAAAAAGAAATACAATTTGAATACTGTGCTCTCTAAAAAACACCGCATCATTTTATCTGCCTGTGCCCATAGGCAAAGAGCTTGTATAGGTGGCTAACCAAGAACTACAATATCAATTGGTGAGCTCTATTTTTGTTATAAAAAGATTTGTTTGATTAGATTGAATTAAACGTGCAGCTCTCCATCCCTCTGCTGTCCTGGTGTGCTGAGGGACCTCAGGCCCCTCTTACACATGAGAGGACCATCTTGTACAGATGTAAACATCTGCTGGAAGTGCCCCTGAAATTCTGCCAAACCTCTATAGAGCATGTGCTCTGCACACATCATGTCTGGCACAGTCTGAGGGACTTTCCCCTGAGATCCCAAGCCTTCAAAACCGCCTTGCGGCTTATCTGAATACTGTTTCGCTTATACATCTTACCCAATTCATTTAACTCCAGCTGCAACTGGCATAAACAAAACAGTGCTTTCAGAGAAAACATCTTCAGAGAAATAAATTCTATATGAATTTAAAATAACAGAATCTAATAATGAACTGGTTACACTTCATATTTGTCCGCCTGTTTTTTTAAATGAAAAAATTAAGAGGAACGCTTATGGTTTCTGATCAGAGAGTGTACACCTTTAAGCTTACTGGAACTATCCACAATTAAAAAATCCTTAAATAAAAGTTTATACCATTGTTATAAGTACTGTGTTTAGACAATAAACATACTGGGATGACCACCACCAGTTGGACACTATACTTACATTATGCTTGGAGACATGTTGCTCCTCCAACGTGCATATTAAATTCCTGCATTTCAAATGTATATCAAATTCCTGCATTTCAAATGTCAGAACAATACGGATATTAATACATTTGGTCAGAGAAGTTACATCTGGAAAACCGGGGGACTCAAAACAACAATGAAATTGTGCAGGGAACATAGAAACCATCCTTTCTCCTATGTTTAATCTGTGGCTGAGTCGTCCTCCAACTGCTGTACAAGTGGATGAGTTAGCAAGACAAGCACTTAAAAAACACTTTAAAATGTTAAACAATTTGTCTTAAAAATGGCCTTGGAGAGGCTCACCACAGACAAATTGATGTGCCTCATAAAAAACAAAAGCATTCTCCTTTAAAGTAAGTTATACGCCAGTTGACACTGTCAGCCACCCACGTGTCACACTCATGCAGATTCAGTAACCAACTGATAACTGCTCCAGGGATCGCTCACACAAAGCCATGAAAATAAAAGGACTGAGTTCAATTTATGGGATTTTTTACATCATGGACAATGAAATCCATTTCTTTATCTATGTCACATGACCTTGTGTGGTGGACCAAGCTTTGTCCATACCATTGGGTTAAGTGCTCACTTCAGCATGAAGTGACCATAAATGCTGAGCTTCAGAAAACCTAAAGAGTTTGATTTCTCTCTATATACATTCCCGTTTTTTTGGTTTTTCTTAAATGACAGTATTCAAATACTGTTTCCTGTTTCCTGTTTCCTGTACTTACTCTTCCGACCACAAATTGCATTGGCAGCAGAGTTTGTAGCTCTGTAGAAACTTGCTCATCAAAACTAATTAACAGGGGTCAGTGCATGTATTAAGATATCAGAAGTATCAGTAGGTGCTCACCTAACACACATCACATACTGCATGGAAATACAGGGGGACATGGCTGGACAGAATGGCCTTGCCTGAAGAGGCACAGGTTTAAACAGGCCTGTTGTTCTGTGGTGTGTGGGACAGAAGAGGTGGTACTGCTGTTGCAGACCAGGCCAGCAGCAGCGCTGCACAACCTCACCTGCCTCTGAAGGAGCGGGCGAGCTGGGCTGCCTGTGTGTGGAGGTGTTGTGTAAAGGCTCTGCAGCTGGAATGAATTGTGGTCAGCCCCCTCCTCCCCCCCGGGTGTCTGTCTGGGAGCTTTCTGTGCTCTGACCTTTAACCACTTCCTGCCCAGACTCCTCAGGACCTCACAGCTGCTGAAAGCCCGTCTCTTTCCACCACTCCTCCAGAGCGGCCAGCAAACCCTCAGTAAACAAGGGGAGGCGAAAGATAAACAACAGAACGTTTAGCGTTATTCAGGGGTATTTTAGTCTTTTTACTGACATGCTCCTGTCGTTCTGACGCAATCTCAAAATCAGGCCACTTCCTCAACACTCAGACCTCTGGATCATCTCATGGATATGAAGTTTTGGCCCTGCCCATAACGGGCTCAATATGCTAACTGCCACCTCATGAGAGAAGTGAGCCAGGGTGAAAAATTTCCTAAACTGACTCAGCTCACTGAGCTGCAAGATTTTGTTGACCTATTGTGGTTCTCCTCTTTATTCCTTCAGAGTAAACAAGTTGTGAGATCTGTTACCCAGACTTCTCACTGGATTGAATAGCTTTCAGAGCGGCTCAATATTTCTCGGCATCTGACTGTTGTAAAATGACATGTTTAATAAAGCATGTTTATATCTTCTTCAATTAGAACCAACAAGACTAGAACATAATTGGGTAGGGTTCATTCAGCTCAGTTTTGTTGATCTTTTAATGGATTGGTGGCTTCCTTCATCTCTTTCAGGACTGGAACCGAACATGGTACACTCCCAACCCAGACCTGACCCAGTGCTTCCAGAACACAGTATTGGTGTGGGTTCCCTGCATCTTCCTCTGGGTGTGCGCACCCTTCTACTGCCTATATCTCTACTGCCATGACCGAGGGCACATACGTGTCTCCTGCCTTTGCAGTGCCAAGATGGTGAGCCAATCGCAAGAGATGTACACTGCATAAGTCATTAATGTTATGCAACACCATGAGTGCAGCAGCCATATCAGGCATAAAATAATACAGGGCTGTGTATTTTTATGCCTGATACAGGATATTTTCTACACATTTTTTTTAATACAGGATTTTTCACACTTTAGCAAGTGTTGGGAAAGCCTGTAACTTATGTACATGTAAATTAACAGAGTGCAAGTGTTTACAGAATAGACCCTCACAGTGCTATATTCCTGCAAAACTTGATGAATGGAGCTGAAGGACACAGCCTTCAATAATTGCTCTTACTCATTTTAGTAAAATGATCTTTTCTTACACTATGTACATATATAAAAATTAAAAAACCCAAACTGTAAAGCACTCTGTTTTCTGAGCTGTGTGTCTTTGCTCTTGCGCAGGTCTTCGGATTCCTCTTGGCCTCTTTTGGTTTCGTTGAGTTTTTCTACATCCTACTAGAGAGGAACCAGGAGATCCAGCAGCACATGGTGTTCCTGCTCAGTCCCATCATCCGCAGCCTGACTGTGGTACAGTTACAAGCATTTTTATGCATGTCCACCAAATGTACTGAAGAGCCTCCCAGATAACCTCTTTGTACAATGGCCCTTGGTGGAGTTCTGTATCCTGTAGAATTTCACCAGTTTAATGCACGGTTCTATATATGCTATATGAGGTTATGACAGGATAGTCCCGGCTGGTCTTCAGAAGAAGCAACTCATGTGAATGTTGTTTTTCTGGCCTAAATTGTTAGGCAGGAGAGGGCAGAGGACCCTCAGTAATGGACAAAGGTTGTGGAAATTAAATAGCATAGTGTGGAGAAGTCACAAGGGATTCATGACAGAGGACATGTTGGTGGATGGGGTACAGGCTTGTAGAGTCTAGGCAGTAGTTCAGTGCTTCCCAATAAGAGGTTAAATGGGGCTCCTTAGCAAACAGTCTCTCTCAGAATCAGACTCCCAACCCACCTGCCTCCTCAGACAGTAAAGTCAATATCAGTTACTGTTCAGGCGTGAATGACCAGAGTGAATTCAATGTACAAGCAGACTTTTTAAATGTTCTGGTCTTTTTCAGGAGTGTGAAAGTTGTCTCTCTATTTAACTTATTCTGGACACTAATGTGAATTCCAGCTGCCTGGTCATAGACTCCATAATTATCAATTATCACTTTCTGAATTTAGCTATTTTTAAATTCCTTTTTTTTGCTGTTCTCCTCCTACCACAGTCTGGTTGTTGCCCCATTTCATGTTATGTAAGGCACAGCTTATGCCACTTCAAAGGTCGTCGAGCAGAAAATGTTTGTGCTTTCGGTCGTGTTAAGCCATGTTTTTTTTTTTCCTTTCCCTGGTTCACTCCATATATTGGCATTTATGTACACGTACCAATGTCTGTCTCCCTCAGCCCCTGATCATTGCCAAGTATGTGTGTGACATCAACACTTACCAGTAACCTATGACAAAAAGAGTCATTTACTCTCAAACACCACACACAGCCCATGTAATTACTAGGCACACATTCTGTTTGCTAGGTTGAAGTAATGCAGTTACTTCCACCCACCTCTCTAAAACAGGGGTCTCTCTTAACAGGCAAATTCAAGTAGAAATTAAGTTCAAATAAACTGTAATGTTGTGTAAACAAACAGATTGTATTTACAGTACTGCGTATGCAGCATGCTGTTGCATTTTAACTTAAAGCAGATGTCCATTTCTCTTCATTTTTACCATTTTGAGTCATGGTGGAACGGCACTGTGGTTTGGTTTTTTAAGTAGCATGGTATTATCCTCCTTCTACAAGCTTTTATTTTGAGCTGAGCTGCCATGACTAAGGATCTTTCTTTTGATCAAAAAATATATGGCGAACTGGGTCTCAGAAATTTCAAATGAATAGATATTTCCGTCATTTGAGAGTTTTTTTTCACAATTTATAGGACATAATGTGGCTACTGTGTGTACTGTACAATATGATACAAACAGATTGGAGGTGGAAACCTCCTATTGAGACCAAAAGTGGTGTAAAATAGTGCAGTGTTTATTAAAAGCTGATTGTGTAAAAATGTAAATGCAGTTGTGGTCCGGGAATTCTAGTTTTTCTTTCCAAATTTAAGTATTATGTAACTTGTCCATAGATGCAAACTATTAATGTGTTAACTGAGATGTGTCATTTAGCATGGGGTCTATTATGTCCAAATCAATAAAAAAGCATATAATTTTTTGTCTTCTGCAACTTCTGAAAAAAGTGATTAAGCAAACAAATAAACTTGCTAGTGGAAAAACATGCCCACATATACAATGTTTTCTCATTTTCAAAATTCTGCATTCCATAAAGGTATAGATGTTAGTAATACGTAAATGCTGTAAATTAGTTATTAGTGAAGCTGTCACCTTTGCTTTTCCCTTCACTGCTGGAAAAATCCGGAAAAACATCCTTATTGTCCACTATTTTGGGCCAATCAGCAAGCAGGTGTTGACAGGAGTAGGAGTGTGGTTTGTGTGTTTCTCCCAGATGGGTCAGGTATCAACACCAAAGTGTGCTGGGCTGCTATCCATGCCAGAGAGCATTTGGTCACAGTCTCTCTCTCTCTCTCTCTCTCAGGTCCTGGCGATTTGCATCATTCAATTGGAGAGGATGAGAGGCTGTCGCTCTTCCATCTTCCTGTTCCTATTCTGGCTGCTGGCAGTGCTGTGTTCTCTGGTGCCTCTGAGAGCCAAGATCCAGTTGGCCGTGGAGGAGGTGAGATAAATGACACAGTGGCACAGTCCCCAATCTGTAGCCCCCATTCCTATACACACGCCCTGCACTGCAAGAAGGCTCCCAAAGGCTCCTATGGCAGTCCTGAATTTCTATCTTTTATCACCCCATTGGCATAGCAGGTATGCCATCTGCATGAGTGGGCCCTATGCCTGCAGCACTTACAGTTTTGTACTTTTCATAATTTCTGGAAAAAGAAAGCCGGAACACGGTCTCTCAGACATTACAGATATTTTCTTCTGTACTCACTGACCTAATTTCCACAAACATATTTCATTTTTATAATTCATATTATATGAACAGGAGAGTGTTATGTAAATAGTATTCATAGCTGTAGGAACTTGATAATACTAATGCAATTAGTCCACCAGTGGCTGTCACTTCATGACCAATGCTTTTTTGTAATTTAAATATGGCATTTAGTGGTGTTTAGTCTTCCAGTCTTTCCTGTTTATCTGTTTGCACACCCTCTCATACCGTTGGCCCGCTGCTACACAGTGGCTCTTTTGTCCGAAGCCGCAGATTGCATGGTAGCAGGGTAGCGTCGCTGGTGGCACATCCGGGGAGGGGAGGGGGGGCACACTAGCCACGTGCCGTCTGCGAATTCCACAGCTGTTACTGATCTCCGCTGTTTGTTGGTCGCCTGAATTTATTTACTTTTTTGGCTCATTTGCTCTGTTTCAGACACAGCAATCAGTGTCTGAGTTGGACAGACAAATATGCACTAAAATACAAGTGTCTGTATGCAAATACCTACATTTGCATCTCCATAAATATGTGTATATATTTATAACTTCACAATCCCTGGTGCGATATTCCCCACACTGTCGACAGGCATGATGAATGGCCTGGTCCTGTATATGGCGAGACAC
This sequence comes from Anguilla rostrata, assembly GCF_018555375.3. NCBI lineage: Eukaryota > Metazoa > Chordata > Actinopteri > Anguilliformes > Anguillidae > Anguilla > Anguilla rostrata. Next base: position 49,622,731 of record NC_057934.1, read on the forward strand.
AGCTCTCCGAGCTCAGACCAGAAACCACCACTTTTATCACCGCTGTGATAAGCCAAGGCAACCGGCGAAGTCCAGATCCGGTGCAAAAACATCCCTCTACAGGCCCAGCCGCCGACGGCATAATTGTGTCCAAACTTAGAGGAGAATTCTGTGGCGTGCCAGGGTTCCGGGCCAACATGGCAAGGTGTCTGTGGCCGTGAGAGGTCAACCAAGCACGTGCGACATCCGCCTGCCTGAGCTGGCTGTTTAGGACGACAGGCTGACAAGTTATTTCCGGATGCCAGACAAAAAAAACATTACACAGATTTTCTAAGGCGGTCCATGGTTTTAGAAACACATAAAGTGGTTTGGCCTGTCTGTAATATTGCTTCATTTTATTCTCTTACAAATTGACTATGTTCTGTTTTAGTTAGCATATGACTCAAGTTTTATTAATATTGAGAATCAGTGTAATAAATTAACTAATATGTGTGAATATATAGGCAAGTATATTGCACCATATTCTATTTCTGCAATAGTCAAAACGGTACACAGAGTATACAAGTGTATGTAGTTTTTATATCCTCCTGAACTGAAAAAAACTTTTTCAGTATTTTATTTTTGACATAATTAATTTTACAGTGTCTTAAAAACATGCTGCAGTGAAAAAACACTATTTTCAAAAATATAATTTATTTTATTTTTATTGAATGTCCCTTGAAGTGTAGGCTTCAGCATAGTTGAATATAAGGTTTTTGAGACTAAGATAAGAGACTTGCTCAAAAATGAATTGTCACATCTCAGGGGGCAAGGACAGCCATCCAAATGCAATCAGCAAATTGACTGTTGATTTATAATTAATAGAAATCCAAATCCACTCAAAATCTAGAAATCCCTACAGCAGAGCACTCATTCAACATTGTGACATTTGTGCAGCATCCAACTGTATATTGCGGTGCACAGATTTGACCATGGATATACTATGTTATTTAAACTTTTTTCTGGAACGCAGTTGGGTTTAACAAGTTCATACTTGCAAAACCCATTTTCTACAGCATGCCAGACTGACCTATATTTCTTGCCCGCACATAGCAGCTGACCCCTTTAGCTTCAGTGACCAAGTCAGGTTATCCGCTCAGCCCCTGTTCCGTCCTCTTCTCTCTCACTGGCAGCCAATGTATTCCATCCAGAAAGAGCCTGTTTTCTCATGTCTGTACATGTCTTGGCACAGGACAGTGAGCAGCAGTAGACCTAAAGTTAGAGGGTAAACACAGACCTCAGAAAAAGGCCACAACATGTGAACCCAAGGCATCCAATCTCTTTAGCAATGGCTAATGCTGCTTTCTGGCTCCCCTCCACCCTGAACGGGTGCGCTGGCTTCAAAACCATGAATTTTCTATTTGCAGATATGTCTTAGCGTGACTGGGAAACTTCAGTACTTTGACATGCGGAATTCATTTATTTAAACGCGGCCATTAAAGCCTTTCGTTTTCTCATTTGTCTGAACCATTCAAAATAAGCTTTGTGGGGCCATTAATCCTGGCACACTGCCATGCACTGTGGTATATAATACCCTGTGCGAGGACAGAAGCAAAAATGAGATAGCACCCCCCTCAAAAGGAGCCACCAGACAGTTTCGGAACAGGGTGTACACTGCTCTTGACATGTTCTGAGGTTAAGTTTAGCGAGAGTCTGCAACCTATTCATTAGTAACTGATCCTGCTGTGGGCCCAATGTGTCATAGAGCTGGTGCATGAACTTCTGTGTAACAAATGGAAGGATACAGTTAGGATGCCATCACAGGAAATGTGCGGCTGATGTGGTGAAGAGCCACTCCGTGGGATTATGGGAAATCCCTAGCTGTGGTGCTGGCGTTTATCTAATGTTTCCCTTTCTCTCCTATGACATCAGTTCTGTGATGTCAGCAGAGCCCCTGGAGAGATAAAAATTAATTGTGTCTATTTATAGTAAACCGCACAGAAATTATTGTTGTTATGTTTAAGCCCCTACCTACCCTTTTATAAAATTGTCTGCTTTTGTGGAAGTAAAATGTACTTTTACTCCATGTCTATTTATTTTGGACATGGATACAAAGGTTTTATATGAGTTACATTGTGCTTAGACCTCTTAAATGCATAAGCAATACATTACACAGGTCACTTGCGTATTAACAATGGTAAAACATACACTGTGATTATTTATATGGCCTGTGGAAGGATGGTACATGCCTGGTGTGTCTCATACATCCTTTGCTGTGCCGTAGCATCTTGTTGAAATGTGATGGGAACTGTTTTATCAGAGGCTTTGTGTTGGGCAGAGCATTCATATGGAGCACTTTGCATTGCAGGGCTTCGCAGCAGATGCTGTGCGGTATTTGGCTTTCTTCTCGTATTTCTCCCTGCAAATGGCTCAGCTGTTCCTCTCCTGTTTTGCTGACCACCCCCCAAGTTCTGGGAAACCCATCATTGTCAAGGTAAGAAGAAACTGGCCTGTTAGTTCATAATGGTGTAAACTGGGGCTGTCAGTGGCACTGGCCATATCACTGGTTCCCAGTGCAGTTGGTACCATACTGTGTGATATAAAGTCCTGACAGTACCACACATAGAGTAGCATTGGCTAGGGACAGCTCCAGCCGGCAGTGCTGTTGTCATCTCATAATGAAAGAGTGTCTCCACTTGTCAGTCATCTGCTTGGCCTTGGAGAATATGCATGCTCCTCTGCACTCTGCACCAGACTGGTGGGACAATTTACAGCAATAAAAACTGATTCAAAAAATAAAATGCTGTAACTCATATTTGAGAGAGATTTGTGGGTGTGTGTCAGTGGGTGTGCGTTTTGGAATTTAACTTCAGTATTTCCATTAACACGACTCACACTGCTGTTGTGCATGGTCCATATCTTCACTTTCTCTCACATTCAGTCCCAACATGTTATTTCTACTACATACTGCATGCTCATGCATTATTTCCCAAAATATGGTTAATGAAATTAATCAGGAGAGCAACGGAAATGATAAGTATGTTCAGACTGTAGGCTGCCAATGTTTCTTATAGTATTGTGAGGCTGCGATGAGCTAGAGAATGAGTGAGAAAAAGAGAGGGAGGGGCAAGAGAGGAAGAGAGAAGGGGGAGAGAAAGTGAGAGAGAGGGAGACCGCGACACACCCAGCAGCCTCTCCCATTGGAGTATGTCCCCTTCACATCCTGGGCAGAGTTACTCATGGCAGCCCAAAAAGAGCTCCGGTGTGGGGGCGGGATCTGGAGCACAAACCACTGCAGTGTGCAGCGTCTCCCGGTGACGACACGTACCCTCCCGCCGCTGACCTCAGAGCCTCCTCTCCCCATCTGCTTGTGTTTATTCTCTGCTCCGTGGAGCCAGAGTCAGTCCTGTTTACCAGCCCAGTCTTTCCACACTGCTTAGCCCTGTCACTGTATTGAGCTCCTGTGTCTCCACACTGTGCTGCCTCGTCACTGTATTGAGCTCCTGCGTCTCCACACTGTGGAGCCTCGTCACTGTGTTGAGCTCCTGTGTCTCCACACTGTGGAGCCTCGTCACTGTGTTGAGCTCCTGCGTCTCCACACTGTGCAGCCTCGTCACTGTGTTGAGCTCCTGTGTCTCCACACTGTGCAGCCTCATCACTGTGTTGAGCTCCTGCCTCTCCACACTGCTCAGCCCTGTCACTGTGTTGAGCTCCTGTGTCTCCACACTGTGCAGCCTCATCACTGTGTTGAGCTCCTGTGTCTCCACACTGTGCAGCTTTGTCACTGTGTTGAGCTCCTGTGTGTCCACACTGTGCTGCCTCATCACTGTGTTGAGCTCCTGTGTCTCCACACTGTGCTGCCTCGTCACTGTGTTGAGCTCCTGTGTCTCCACACTGTGCAGCCTCGTCACTGTGTTGAGCTCCTGTGTCTCCACACTGTGCAGCCTCATCACTGTGTTGAGCTCCTGCCTCTCCACACTGCTCAGCCCTGTCACTGTGTTGAGCTCCTGTGTCTCCACACTGTGCAGCCTCATCACTGTGTTGAGCTCCTGTGTCTCCACACTGTGCAGCCTCGTCACTGTGTTGAGCTCCTGTGTGTCCACACTGTGCTGCCTCATCACTGTGTTGAGCTCCTGTGTCTCCACACTGTGCTGCCTCGTCACTGTGTTGAGCTCCTGTGTCTCCACACTGCTCAGCCCTGTCACTGTGTTGAGCTCCTGTGTCTCCACACTGTGCTGCCCTGTCACTGTATTGAGCTCCTGTGTCTCCACACTGTGCAGCCTCGTCACTGTGTTGAGCTCCTGTGTCTCCACACTGTGCAGCCTCGTCACTGTGTTGAGCTCCTGTGTTTCCAGACTGCTCAGCCTCGTCACTGTGTTGAGCTCCTGCCTCTCCACACCATGCAGGTTCATCACAGTGTTGGGTTCTGTCTAACAGCTGCAGATTTGAGGTCCTTAAGTTCCATGAAAACCTTCTAAAATAAATTTAGTGCTGCCCTGTTTTTCTTGGTCTGTGAATGATGCGTAATGTGGTGCCCACCTTTAAGCCTGCTGGGTCTGACCCCCACAGAACCCGTGCCCAGTGCAGGACGCCTCCTTCTTGTCAAAGATTCTCTTCTGGTGGTTCAGCGGGTAAGAGGGTCATTTATTTTTTTGTGATTTCATGCTATTACCAGAAGATACAATGAGAAAATTAAGTAATGAAATAGGTGGGAATATGATGTTTATGTTGTCAGTTGCAATCATATTTTAACATACAACAGAAGACATAATAAATGAGCTCTGAAACTTAATCTGCAATATGTTGATCAGAAAAGCCTGTTCTAGTGAGTGTTTTTCTCTTTGGTTCATTTGTTTGTCCATCCGTCTGTCTCTATGCCACAGCATTGTGATTAAGGGATACCGCAGTCCTCTCCAGGCTGAGGATCTGTGGTCACTGCGGGAGGAGGACACGTCAGACAAGATCATCTCAGACCTGGAACAGGAGTGGACTGCAGAATGCACCAAGCTCCAACAGTAAGACACAGACGCCATGGCATTGTGTCTGTCCTGCGGATTGCTTCTGACTTAGGGAATGTGAACAAAAAAGCTACAATTACCATTGTATTCTCTGATGCACTGTGTCATTATACATTATTTCTGTACTTTGAAGGCACACTTATCCAGGACAACCTACAGTTTCACATCTCAGTCATTCATCATGTAGACAGCTGCATTTTCATTGTAGAAACTGATAAGAATCCCCTCCCCCTAACCGCTATCCCCACACGCTGCACCTCCTAATAAGTTCAACAGTAATACCAAAGCAGGGGATCTTACACTCCCTGGAATCCAGGGCTCTATCCATCACCCCAGTTCTATGCATAAATTGAAGTGCAGATTTCCTCTCAGTTCTCATGTTTGGTAGTTGGAAAACAGGGCCAAAGGAGAAATACAAATATTGGCTGTAAAACAATTGTTGGGAATGGCGAGGGAGAAAGTCCCCTGAGGATAGAGTGTGGAGCTGTGACTTTTGTAAGCCAATTAATATTCTTCAGCTTTGAAGCTTTGCAATTAAATGTCATAACTTGACAAGTAAATTGCTTTCCTCATATGTTAGAGGTCAGAATGTTTTTACAGCTGGCGGAAACTGACTATGTATTATTTTAGAGCACGAGGTACATTGACAGAAGTTTTCCTTTTGTCTGTTTTAAATGATTCCTTGAAAGGAGAAGGCACAGAGCCGGGCCGTCCCTAATGTAAACGTCTGTCTGTTTTCCCTGCTGCAGACAGGAGAAGTCCATGAGTGCGGGCGGGGCCCTGGGCGCCAGACTGACAGACCAGGCCCAGCTCCTGCGGAAGCTGCAGAAGGAGCAGAGCTCTGGCTTCTGCCTGCTCAGGACTCTGGCCCGAAACTTTGGGCCCTACTTCCTCACCGGGACACTGTGCCTTATGATCCACGATGCCTTCATGTTCTCCATCCCACAGATGCTCAGGTGAGACACTAACACAATGACGGCCCACCGCGCCACACTGGGGCAGGTTCATATGCCCCTGCATATTATGACCTGCAATGGTGGGATTATATGAGGAACAATTACACCTGTGGTCATTCTAACAATCATCTAAGCATTGCTGAAAAAAAAAAAAAATCATTATGAGACAGGAAGACCACATAAAGTGTACAGTTCATCCATTGATCCACCAGTCTTGAAACATAAATAATTCTGTTGCCATGTGTGGTGTTGCCATGCCTGTGCCAGTGTCAGTTATGGCAGAGGCCCATAAGCTTGAGAGAGAATGTCACCCACAGCATCCAGTGAGGCTGAGACATCAACAGCAGCAAGGAAAATCTAAAAGGCAGAAATGCTGAGGCATCCCCAGGCAACCACACTAAGAGGGTCGCCAGTGAAGTGTGAGTCCAGGGCAGCCACAAGAAGCCCACTGTTGTATAAGCAGAGCTGGTGTGTGTGGACCACTAGCCGCTGTAATAATCTTAATCCCATTAACACTGTCCAGGCAGGAAATGTGATGGCTACAAATGAAAAAACAGGCCGTATTTTTGTCAATGTCTTCGTCAGAGAACCTAAACATTGACCCGCAGCAAACTTGATTATGTTTTATTATATATTTTAAACACTAAAATGTGAAATTGCAAGATTACTAGTAGTAGTCTAATCTCTAGGAGTTACTAAAATTATTCCTAGTAGAGAATGTCAGTGTTAAGTATTTGTGGTTTGCAGAGTAGTTTGTGACCTACTGCCTGTTTGTGTTCAACCCCACAGTCTGTTGCTGGGATTCATGAGGGATGAGGACGCCCCCTTGTGGAAGGGCTACTTCTATGCATCCTTGATGTTTCTGCTCTCCTGTCTCCAGTCCGTCTTCAACCACCAGTACATGTACAGCTGCTTCACCGTGGGGATGAGGGTAAAAACAGCCGTGATGGGCCTGGTGTACAGGAAGGTACGTACAGTACCCCGGGGCTGAAAGACAGTCCACAGTCAATCATATGCAAAATATGCAAACGTTCGCATGAGCAAAAGGCACGCGCTGACTGTTCTCCTGTGCCGTTTCAGTCTCTCGTCATCACCAGCGCTGCGCGCAGGACCTGCACTGTAGGGGAAATAGTGAACCTGGTGTCAGCCGACACACAGAAGCTCATGGACTTTGTGGTGTACTTCAACGCTGTGTGGCTGGCTCCCATCGAGATCGCGCTTTGTCTTTTTTTCCTCTGGCAGGTAGAGCTATATAAACATAAAATTCACATTCATCTTTCGAGTATTGATAGAACATATGAGGTAAATGCTTGTTAAACTATAGTAATCGCATGGGAGCATGCATACAGTAGTCTTGATTCAATAGACTTTTTTACTTCATTAAGCAGCACTTTGCTGAAGACCCAGACTGAGGACTTTCTGTATGTTTCATTCTTTCAGCACTTAGGCCCCTCTGCCCTGGCAGGAATCACTACAGTCATCCTCATCTTTCCTCTCAATGGATTTATCGCCAAGAAAAGAAGCAAACTCCAGGTACCAAAGACCTAGATGGTGCTGATCAGAAACATTGTTGTTTCTCTTGTGCCTGGCCTGTAGTAAATCATCGTTTCATCCTGTGTTAGTGTGTCAGTGTCCCACAGCTGTTTTAGATAACACATGGAAAGAAAGTGGCCTGGGCCTGTGGGCTGGATGTGAATTTTATAATTCTTTGAAGTCCCAATGTTACCCATATGAAAAATAACCATAAAAAGGGATATAATTATTTTTTCATTTATTTTTCAACAAACAACAGACATTTGGCCATAGTTTAAACTAGACTTATACTTTAGAATGTGTTTACCACATTTCTCACTCTTTTGCATTTTCCCATTTCAAAACTGCTAATTGTTTGATGATATGACTTATACTTCACAGATATTCATCTCTCTCGCTCAGCTGTAATCAATTGCACTGAGGACATATTTATTTTATGTGATATGCAGCTGTTTTCATAGTTGAAGGCATGGCTTCTTTTAGTGACATATTGGGGCTGACTGTTCCTTGCTATGTGTGCACGTCTCTAGGAAGTTCAAATGAAGTACATGGACGGACGCATCAAGCTGATGAACGAGATTCTGAACGGAATCAAAATCCTCAAGTTCTATGCCTGGGAAAAGGCTTTTCTGGAGCAAGTCCTGGGCTACAGGCAGCGAGAACTGAAGGCTCTGAAGAAATCTCAGATCCTCTATTCCATTTCCATCGCTTCATTCAACTCCTCATCTTTCCTGGTGTGTCCAATGTACTCTCCCTTATGAAAACATTCCTACGATAACACTTTAGGACTCTAGTAATATTATAGATAGGATACTGTAGTAATATTATAATATTCTTATAGTAAATTTGGACATACTATTGAAGTGTACATTATTCTCACATGTTTGTTGGTTAATTAAAATGAACATAGTCTAGGGAGGTTAACCTTGCATGCTTCTGTGCTCCCCTCAGATTGCCTTTGCGATGTTTGGAGTGTACGTGCTGATTGATGACAAGAACGTCCTGGATGCACAGAAGGTCTTTGTGTCCATGGCTCTGATCAACATACTGAAGACTCCCCTCAGCCAGCTGCCCTTCGCCATGAGCACTACCATGCAGGTGAGAGTCCCCCAACTGTGTCTCCATATTTTAATGTGGAATGTTACCCTTTGACCTGTGCTGAATGTAGTCTTTGCTTAAATCAATTTTAGAAGACTAAAATTAAGTTCTTAAAGGTAGTTCCCTGTGTTGATGTTTGGAAGATGTTAATTGGCTATGTTGTTTTAGGCCATGGTGTCACTGAAACGTCTTGGAAAATTTCTCTGTCAAGAGGAACTAAAGGCTGAGAGCGTAAACAAAGCACCTTTCAGCCCAGGTGAGTTGTCCTGTCAGGTTGGTCTTACTTAAATTGGAGCATATGTCGGCATGTGAACAATTCAATATTGTTGACAATTTCATCATGTTTAGTGATGTAAAATGCACATATAAAATGAGTTCTGATGCAAGGTGTATAGCCTACTGACCCCCCCCCCCCCCTTCTCTCTCTCTCTCCCAGATGGAGATGCAGTGGTGGTAGATAATGGTACTTTCAGCTGGTCTAAAGAGGGACCTCCATGTCTCAAGAGGTGAGTGAGGTTCAGTATATTGCGACATTTTACGGTTTCTGCGCCACAGTCAGTTTAATAAAGCCTGCATAGTTGGTTGGGATGTCATAATGTACCGCAATTTTATGAGAATGATTTTATGAGGTTTAGCAGGCCTGACTGATCTCTGCCCGTGTTTACAGGATCAGCATGCGTGTGTCACGGGGCTCTCTGGTTGCAGTGGTAGGTCACGTGGGCAGTGGAAAGTCCTCTCTTCTGTCTGCAATGCTCGGGGAAACGGAGAAGAGAAGCGGTGGTGTCTTAGTCAAGGTACATAAAGACAAATGCAGGAATTTTAGTAGTCTGATTTACTGCAGAAAATATGAAATCTAAATTGAAACTGTAACGGTACCATAGTTTGTTTCACACATTGGTAGGGAATTAGCATACTATAGAAAGACTGTAAGCAAAGCTAAGGTTTTCTCCCAGCTCATCTCCACAGCCGCCTCTGCTCTGCTTCCCAGGGTTCAGTTGCCTACGTGCCTCAGCAAGCCTGGATCCAGAACGCCACTCTGAGAGACAACATTGTGTTTGGGCGTGAGAGGAAGGAGAGCTGGTACCAGCGGGTATTAGAGGCCTGTGCCCTGCTGCCAGACCTGGAGATCTTGCCTGCTGGGGATGCCACAGAGATTGGGGAGAAGGTTAGACATACTTCCATGCCACCCTTTCCATGTCACTCAAATAAATGGGTGAGGATTTGAAACATCACCTTTGGTATTTAATCGCGTTTCAGGGCCTGAACCTCTCAGGGGGGCAGAAGCAGAGAGTGAGCCTGGCTCGTGCCGTGTACAGAAAGGCTGATCTGTACCTCCTCGATGACCCCCTGTCTGCTGTGGACGCTCATGTGGGTCAGCACATCTTTGACAAAGTCATCGGGCCAAGGGGTGTACTGAGAGACAAGGTAATGCCCACAGACAATCAAATGCACTGCTTTTACTAACAAACTGTCAAGTGCACTCTTTTATCCACAGACACATTGTTACACTCACAGGCACAGACAAACCTCAGTTTGATACAGCAAAACCCGACCTTGTGAATCACAAAACAGTATTTCCCTTTTTTCTGCAAAGCATACGGTTTAACACTGCGATGCTATGCTCACAGACACGCGTCCTGGTGACACATGGCATGAGCTTCCTGCCACAGGCGGACCTGATCCTGGTGCTGATGGATGGGGAGATCACAGAAATGGGTTCCTACCAGGAGCTGCTGAGTAGGCATGGTGCCTTTGCGGACTTCATACACGCCTTTGCCAGCTCTGAACGCAAAGAAAGCTCTGTGCAAAGAGGTGAGAGATGTTCCATTGCACTCAGCAAGCCACTGGAGGTTTCAGCATCCAACTATGAAACCACTCCATTTAAATTTAGCTTTAACTAGTGCAGAGCAGTCCTGTCAAAGCATGCTTGTGGCATATAATAAGGGAAATTATATCAAAACACACTTCAGTGGCTTGCATTCTTTGTTCATTAGTTATACTTCTTATGAAGACGAAATAAATTATTTCCCAAACTTAATGAGGCACTCTCCTCCTAGCCTTAATCATTTACTTATGAAGGAAAAGTCTTTTCAACTACAACTTTCAACCAAGAACCCCTTTTCTTTTTCCTTTCTCTCTTAAATCCAGCGGTTGGCTGTTGTAATGATGATGCTTTTATTATGAAGTGAAAGATAAAGGCTGTTTTCTTCTAAGCAGTATGAGGTGCATCCCTCTGATCTGAATGTCTGATCTTTATTGGCTCATAAAAAGTGAATGTTGTGATCTAGTCCACGGGGAATAATGTATGTTTTGTTTGTGGCTATGTTGCAGGTACCAGGAAGTCATCCTCAAGGCTCAGCATGACAGATTTTATGCCTGTGTCAAGGGACCTCTCCCAAGAGCAGCTCATTGGGTATGGACACAGACAGCTGCTGGGCTTACTGTATATTGCTCTTTCAGAATTTATGAGTCCTGTGTTAATGTTAGGCTCTGGGCAAAACATCTGACAGTAAAATGTAAACAATGGTTCTCATAGGGCATTCCAGGGCACTGTGGAAAGTAAGTAAGGTAAGGTAAAGCCTGTCTTTGTGCACTCTTCACAGAGGTGACACGGTCAGCACCAACCTGCAGACCATGGAGCCCATATCTGACACAGAGCAAGAGCAGGTCCCAGAGGATCTCGGGAAGCTGACGGAAGTGGACAGGGCCCGCACTGGCAGGGTGAGTTCACTGTTGATTCTCGAGTGACCTTGCTCACTTAATCACTTAACTCAGGTCTAATAATCCACAATAATGAGCATTCACTTTGTTATCACTCTCTGTAAATGTGCATGTAAGCTAGCCCTGTCATAATGAAGTGTTTACTGATTTCTGTTCATGCTCTTGCTCTGTATCTTGATCTTTGCTGCTTCTGTGGATTCCTGCAGGTGAAGCTGGAAATGTATGTGGAGTACTTCAAGACCATTGGCCTGCCGCTCATCCTGCCCATCCTCTTCCTGTACATCTTCCAGCAGGCAGCGTCACTGACTTACAACTACTGGCTCAGCCTGTGGGCTGACGATCCCATCATCAATGGCACACAAATCAATACGGACCTGAAGCTGGGCGTTTATGGGGCGCTAGGCTTTGCACAGGGTGAGCGACCACTTAATATCACAACAAGGACCAAACCAAATCGCTTGCTCCATCCATTGTGTATTTACAATTATATGCTCAGAAAGTCATGTGAAGCTGATGTGAAGGGACTTTGTTCTGATTTCAGGGGGGGCTATTTTTGGCACGACGGTGGCGATCTCAGTTGGGGGCATCATTGCGTCCCGTCACCTGCACATGGAGCTGCTGAACAATGTGCTGCACTCCCCCATGTCCTTTTTTGAGTGCACGCCCAGTGGCAACTTGCTCAACCGCTTCTCCAAAGAGGTGGACGCCATTGACTGCATGATTCCTGAAGGGCTGAAGATGATGCTGAGCTACCTGTTCAAGCTGTTGGAAGTCTGCATCATTGTCCTGCTAGCAACGCCCTTCACAGCAGTGGTCATCATTCCCCTCGCACTGCTCTATGCCTTCATTCAGGTACACACAAAGTGCCTCTCAGAAATTTTGTGTCGGGGATTTGTGGTGTTGTTGGACTGTGCTGATCTTGGTTATAGTTTTGGTCAGTTTCTTCCACCAGCTGACCCAAGCGGTTTTCAGTGCCACTGGGAAAGCTGAATAATCCTTATTGGCATCGTAGGTTCAGCAAAGCCTGTGTGATTTTTTCCACCGTTTTACAGAGTTTCTACGTGGCCACATCCTGCCAGCTGCGCAGGCTGGAGTCCGTGAGCCGCTCGCCCATCTACACCCACTTCAATGAAACGGTGCAGGGAGCCAGTGTGATCCGAGCATTTGGGGAACAGCCCAGGTTCATTCTCCAGGCCAACCACAGGGTCGACCACAACCAGACCTCCTACTTCCCAAGATTTGTGGCCACCAGGTCAGGTTCAGTGACATTGTGACACAAGATTGACCTCCGCAGACAGTTCAATGGTCTGACTCTGAGGACTAGACAATAGGCTCTCTTATAGTGCAGGCCATCGGGTCACCAACATTATTTATGAAATTATAACTTACCCATGTGTGATCTGTAGGTGGTTGGCGGTGAATCTTGAGTTCCTGGGCAATGCCGTGGTCCTTGCAGCTGCGATCCTCTCAGTAATGGGGAAGGATACTCTGAGTCCTGGCATTGTGGGTCTGGCTGTGTCCCATTCCCTCCAGGTAAGCAAAACTCACTTTGTAGAGCACAAAAAATACGACATTGATAAATGCTGATCCTACGCAGTGTGTGAAAAATATCGCGGGTCCACCATTTCCTCTATGAGATTACATCCTCTGGCAGCACAGTGTGAAAATCGACACTCGCTATTGTCCTTAATTTGAGGGAGTATGATAATGACTGAATGCTATGTAAGTAAAAGTGACTACAGCTATTAACACGCTGCTTCTCTATGTGTTGCAGGTGACAGGAATTCTGAGCTGGATTGTGCGATCATGGACAGATGTGGAGAACAACATTGTATCGGTGGAGAGGGTGAAGGAGTATGCTGAGACTCCCAAAGAGGTGAGCGTCCAGTTTTTAAAGTTTGCTTTGTGGATACCAGAAGATTCTGAACCCTGCAAAATAAACGCTGCTCATGTGTGTCCTGTAGGCGGCTTGGACGGTGGAGAGCAAGCCCCTCCCAGAAGCCTGGCCTCAGACAGGCACCATTGAATTCCATGACTATGGGCTCCAGTACCGCAAGGGCTTGGAATGGGCTCTGAAGGGCATCTCTTTGCAAATCCAGGAGAGAGAAAAGGTCAGTGTATAAACTTTAGCATCCATCCATCCATTTTATGAAACCGCTTATTCCTGGTCAGGGTTGGGGGAGGGGGAGCCTATCCCAGCATGTGGGTGGGGAGAGGCAGGAAAACTCCCTGGACAGTTATACATTACATTGCAGGACCCACACACCATTTACTCACATATTCATACCTATGGGAAATTTAGAGTCTCCATTTACCCTCCTGCATGTCTTTGGACTGTGGGAGGGAACCGGAATACTTGGCAAAAACCCACGCTGACACAGGGAGAACCTGTAAACTCCACACAGAAAGCCTAAAAGCCTGAACCCTAACTCAGTGTCTTCTTGCTTTGAGGCAATGGTGCTATTCACTGCACCACCTTGCCGCCCAGAATTTGAACATTTATGGGGAAAAGGATGCCTTTGTGTAACACCTAATAATCTCACAATGTGTTTTCATCCTCCTCAGGTTGGAATTGTGGGCAGAACTGGAGCTGGGAAGTCCTCTTTAGCCCTTGGAATTTTTAGGATCTTGGAGGCTGCCAAAGGAGATATTTACATTGATGGAATCAACATTGCTGAGATAGGACTTCATGACCTGAGGTCTCGCATCACCATTATCCCACAGGTACTGTGAACCAGTTGCTGTACACATAATACATAAGAGAATACTGAGATCTACTGTTTAGTGAGGGTGCATGTGCATATAGTCCCCCAACTGCCTAGATGGATGAAAAGCAGGTCCAATTTATCTGCTCTTGTAACATGTTCCAGCACCAGTGTATATAACAATTAAAAGCTGTTATACTAACTTCAGAGATACAGAAGAATTTCAAGGGAGCACTTTGTCCAGACCAAACAATTAATGTGACAAAGAGCCAATACAATATGACAAAGTGATGGTTTAGAAAGGGCCTCTCCCCCTGACAGGTCTAGCTTCTCCTCTGTTCCTTTGGGAAAAAGCTGCTCCCATACAGTAGCATTGTGTTTCTTCTGCCTGCCTCAGGACCCTGTGCTATTCTCTGGCTCCCTGCGTATGAACCTCGACCCTTTTGACGCATACTCCGATGAGGAGGTGTGGAGCGCGTTGGAGCTCGCCCATCTGAAGAACTTTGTGTCAGGCCTTCCAGACAAGCTGAACTATGAGTGCTCAGAGGGAGGAGAAAACCTCAGGTAAGAATATTCCCTCGTGTTTCAATGCACCGTTTCAGTAGCTGCACCTTCCAGTCTCCAACTCCTCCCTCTATTGGTCTCTCCATCTTTGACTCATGTGCCTGCTTTCCATGTTCTTACACAGTCTGGGGCAACGCCAGCTTGTGTGCCTAGCTCGTGCCCTCCTCCGCAAGACCAAAATCCTGGTTTTGGATGAGGCCACGGCGGCTGTAGACATGGAGACAGACAATCTGATCCAGTCCACCATCCGCAGCCAGTTTGAAGACTGCACAGTTCTAACCATCGCTCATCGCCTGAACACCATAATGGACTATACCAGGTATGGAGCACCATCAAAAAGTTGACCACAAAGATAGATGTGAGAATAAAATGGCACTGTACAGTGTGCATGTTGGTTGATATAAGCACATCAACTTATAGTAAGCAGATCATATCAACTTGTAATATGTAATACATGTACTGCATTTTGGAGTTGCTAAAACTGGGCTTTAATATCAGTGAAAGATGGGAAAGTGGCATACAAGATGTTAATTCCTGCCATTATGAAAAAGCTGACTCATTTTTATCGCTTACAGAGTTATTGTAATGGACAAAGGACACATCGCAGAGATGGACTCCCCGTCCAATCTCATCACGCAGCGTGGCCATTTCTACAGAATGTGCAGGGAGGCTGGACTGGTGTGAGGCCTCCAGCCAAAGGAATCCAGGGCGGGGAAAGCCAGAGGTCCTGCAGCATCCTCCCAGTAGTCGTCCTGATCAAAGAGGGGGGACAGATAGCCATTTCAAGCTCCAGGGCAGCTAGGACTGTTAAGGAAATCAAAATGCTTTTTACAAGCCATAAATATCCAGTACTAAAGCTCAAGGGGTCATGGCCCCCATCTGTGCTGGCCTCTGGCACGGGGCTGTGCAGCGGTGCCAAATACTGTGCAGGTGCTCAGAGAGGCCATTCTCAGAATAACAGCATGAGACATCTAGGGCTCACTGTAATACTGGTGCTCATACTAGGTTTTAGAGAGGGCTCTTTGGTATAGCACATGCTGTATATAACTGTACATAAACGTCTGGAGCCCAAGGATAAGAAGAACTACAGGCAAATTGGACAGGTTTTAACTACATCAAAAACTGTGGTGGAAAATGTTAATACAGTACAAGTGTCCATTTTATATCACTCAATATTTGATGTTTTATATCATTTTCCAGAGCATTTTATTGGAAGAAACATAGTTCTCATTAGCTAAGGAGTCTCCACCAAATTAAACTTTCATATTACTGTAAATAGAGCTTCAGCAGAAAGAGGCTAGCTAGCTAAAGCCTTGTCTGGCGAAATCTTTATAATATACCAAAGTTCTAAAAATATGAGGTACTGTGGCATGAGTTCTCATTTCGGTACTGTTGTTCTAGCTTAGCCTTTCAAACCTGTATTGCAAGAGTCGTTGCAATCTCAGAAGGCATGTTAGCAAGCATTTTATGAGTGTTATGCAAGGACAAAACACAAAAATGAGCCAAGACATTGGGCCTCAAGTATTTTGCGGTGTTAGCTTTATTTTGAGGAAAGTAAACATTTAAATCAGTAAAAAAGACTGCATTTCTGAAGGTAATTTAACTTGAATGCTAAACCATGGATGTTGCACTGGTACTGGTGACACACACACGTGTACAGAGAAAGCAAATGCTTGTCAGCAAATGCAAGCCATGCACATAGGAGTGAAGTACCTGTGTTAACCGACAGGGGGCAGTATATGCCTTCTCCTCTGCTTCCTTCTCCAAGCTGGTGTTTGGCAGCTCTGAAATGTTTTTTTCATTCACCTACGTGTTATATTTTCTATCACTTGGCCTCCAAAGTCCATTTGAAAAAGGAGGCATTCTGGCAGGCTTTTATATAAAAACAGAAAAAAATTAGTGAAATGTATAATAATTTTCAGCAGAGAAGAAAACTTTTGCTGAAATTTGTGCATATTTTTAATCTTAGTGGTAAATACAATATGCAAAAATAAGAAGGTAAAACTATTTTTATGTAAAGAGGAAATGTATGTGCTTTTAAATACAACTGTAAAGAATGTATTATATTTATACTTTTTGTATTAAATCTTACTTTTGTTAGACTTCAAGGTTAAATTGTTCCTCTATGTTGAAAAAAATAAACTTTTTGGAAACATTTGGTTATTGATATTTGAATGGTCAAACAGTTCATCAGGAAACTTGTGAGCTTTAGGGACAAAGAACTAATATACGCAAAACTTAAACTGCACAGCGGCACCCCTTAAAGTAACCTGATTCAGTAGCTAACTTTTTCTTTACATCATCACATACTGTAGGAGTGGCCATATTGTGGCATAGATTCATGGCTTTATTTACTTTACCAAACTTAAACTGTTAACAGTGATCTTTGGCTTTTTCTGAGGAAACGTTGCCTTTTGACACATTATTTAACTGTCAGAGAAGAGATTATGATGCGCAGGTTCACATAACCCACAAGACTGCAGTATTCTCTAAACCATTCTCTCATTGTCCACATCCTTGAAATGACACGCTTGAGGGGGTTTATGTCTTCAGCCTCACAATAAACTTGAATTTAATTACTTTTATTATATACTGTCAGTCCCCTGGCACAGCAGTCAGTCATTCACATTGAATCAGTCTGTCTGCAGTCTGTTCAAAGCCATACACAGGCATTTACAGACACACTGTCAACTGCATATTTGCACTTCAGATATATGCACAATATCATAATCATCTAGCTAAATTCAAATCTGTTTGCTTCACAACTCTAATCTATGTTGAGAAGTGAAGCAATCACTGTTATACTCTTTTTAAATTGATATAAAATTAACTTAGAGACCAAGCAAGGAGCTTTAAAGACCATTTTAAATGGACAGATACATGGTAACATGCATATGGCAATATTATTTATGCTTGCAATCTCTGGAAGGAATCAAGATGCATGATATTCATATTATTAGGCATTTTTGTGGATGCACACATATATTCAGCAATATACTTTCCCCAAAAAAATTGTGTATTAATAACACCTGCAAGATTAATGTATGAACAACTAATGCATCATTGTATGAGCTGTAAAAGCCCCAAGAAAAGTTTGAAATTCCGCTAAGCACAGAAACTATGCTCTCGTTTTTACATTCACATCTACACAGGTCTTCAACACACATCTAACTTATATTGTGCCATTTGAAGCAAACACCTTGAATGTTTGAAACAGAAATCTAGCAGCTAGTCAGGTTACACTGAGGTGAGTTAAACCTAAAAAAAGAGGAGAGCAGAAGAGAAGGAATATGCAAAACACAGAACATGGTACGTGCAGCCATGACTGGTTTTCATCTAAACAAATAACATAGGATTACCAGAAAGTGGTTGATTGAGAAAGAAAATGTCCAAAAACGAATTACCTGTACTTTCATTTTAAAAAGTCTTAAATATTAAAAATAAGGTACAACATTGTACTGCACTTACCTGATTAAAATATTTAAAATGAGCAATATTCTGGAGAACCATTTTGAATGTATTTATTTGGAATTTAGAATGAAATTGATGTAGAGCTGATACCCACAATGGGAACCTTACAGTCAGGCCTGTAATTCTGGGGGCATTTTTAAGTGATTTGCAGCTGTTGCCTGCATAGTCACCACTGAAACACACATTTGATCATAATTTTCAAACCCATTTCTAATGAGAGTTTGTGGTTCTAAATCGCCCTTTAACCAAACAAAGCTGATCAAAAGCCACATTTTTACAGGCTGCTATGTGTCCCATCAATGTCAAGGCACTGTTCGGGTGAATGGATGAGCTGCTGGTGTTGAATCGACATTGCTAGTAAAAACTGTTTCCGGCAGCCTTATAAGGCAACGCATAATTGCCACTAGCTTTGCAAGGGAAGGGAGGCTTTCAGCCGGCCTGGATGATGACGTCTCATTGCACACCAGCAACCCCTGCTGGTTAATCTGGCTCTTGTGGATTCCCTGTTGAGCTGCACATGAAAATGTCTTCCCATGATTCTTGCCTGTGTAAGCCTGACTTGTCAACTGTGGTATGGAAGAAACATCACCTGTTCCGGAGAGCATATTCTTGTTTTCAGAATTCAAATTAACAACGGAGGTAGCAATGACTGTGGTGGCATTGTGCATTCCAATTGTACAGAAAACATAAAAATCACAGCCAAAGGTGCATACTTACATACCAGGGTGTCACAGCGGTGGGAGTAGTGGGACTGACTACCCAGGGCCCTTAGGTGGAGGGGGCTCTAAAATGCCCATAATTGTTTTCAAAAATGTTTACGAGATTGGAAGGGGGCCCACAGACACTGCATTTTGCACAGGGCTCAGAAATGCCTCTGCTTGCATAGATAACAAAAAGTACCTCTTAGGTTTTATAAATTGTTCAAGATGTATGATTTATAAAATTGAAAATTGATTTGATGTTTGCTTACCATGATTAAACATTAAAATGATCAAAAATATTCTAAACAAGTCACAAGACATAAAATCAAGAATTAACATAATATATCATATCATAACATAATGACGAGAACAGGCCATTGAGCCCAACAATGCTCACCATTTTCCAATTCACTTAGTGAACTGAAGGAACACAGTGTTCAGCTGAGACAGACACAAAGCTGGGAGTAAACAGAATCAGTGAAAAACACACCTGTAACAACAGACTGGCAGACTGGCTTAATGTAACATTGCCAAATATAGTGAAATAGATTTGACTGCAATTGTGGTGCAGCTCTACACATCTCCAGCACTCAATGGGAGTTATATAAAACTTAAGTGCCTGAAAAAACTGAAACCATTCATAGAGCACACCTCAAGTGGTACCTAAATTAAAGTTTCCTAGTACTTTTCACTTACACCATCATCTAGACTTAAACTTAAAATTATCTTACTTTTACTTTTTACAACTTAATTTTTCTCCACCATTTTGTTCAAATAGCACGTCTGCTAGTAAAGCCTGATTAAAATTCATTTTAAGGAATCTCTGTTTTCTAAGAATGTAGTTGTTTCAAGAGTGTATGTTCACATTGATAACATTTGAGCAACACTGAACATTATGATTCCACTAAATAAATAACTAATTAAACAGGACGAGCACTGAAGTCTAGATTTGATGAATATATGGACACAGAATCTCTGCCTTAACCACTAATCAAGCTCTTCCCACCAGCCCTAAACCACATTCACCTCAGACTGGGCTCCCATTCCCCAGACTCCAGTCATCACAAACAGATCACATCTGCACCAATGGCTAAAACCCTTCCAGACAAAGCCAATGTCAGCAACGTGTTGTAAATTCCATGATATTCAGCACACCGCCTCAGAAAACCGTGGCTACTTACACAGACTGCCATTGTTCATTCGCACACCCTTTTATCTTTGCATGAAGAGTACAAAAATCCCAAAACAGAAATTTCTCATTTTAACCATTTAACAAGGTCCAAACACCAAGGTTAAGAACCCCTTGTGAGCACTTGAGATAGCCTTATTGTTGAGGAGGGTAGTGAGTTGACATGATGAGGTTTTTAAATGGGCACCCTTCTTTGATTTTGTTGATTAGCCCACTACATCCCTGGAGGTCTCAACAGTAAATTCCAGCATCCCAGAATCACCCCCATTATGTCTTCCCAATCTCTTGATGTTAATTGGAGCCCAGTTGAGGTTTTTCCTTCTGACCCAGAGCCAGTGCCTGCTCATTTCACGGCCTGTGGAGCAGTCTTGATGGTCTGCTTCACAGGCCGTGAAATGCCACACATTCCCATCGCAACCATTGTCTCTGTGTGTCAGAGCAGATTTGGCTGGCTGCACTACCTGGGCTGGGGTCCTTTTCCTGCCTGTTGGTAGCGGTCGGGTGCCTTTGCTAACTGTCTTGTCACGGGATTCTGTTAGCATCATCTTACTTTGTTGTACTTGAACTACTCCGTAAGACCAGAGAGTGGTAGCGCAAGGACACCTTCCCTGTAGAGTCCTATATTGTTAAAACGCCATGGGACTCCGGGTCAGTTCCTCACATACAACATGACTGCTCAATCTTCTCCATTTGGCACTTCATTGATCATAAGTGGCCACATTACACGGAGGAGGAACCTGAACTGCAAACACCATTGATTTTATAGCAAGAACTTTAATATTGCAGGGATATTCAATCCAGGCTATATCCACAGCTTATCTGAATAACACAATTGTTTGAAGTTCACAGCCGAGCTGTCATCGTAATCATTGAATTCACATACTTCTTATGGCCACCAGATGGCAATGTATACACAAAAATTCTCTGCTGGATAACAAGTTGAACAACAGAAGAAAAAACATGAAAATGTGAGTTACTTTTCAGTGTGGTGTTATTAGTATTATCTATTACTAGATGTCGGGGAAATGGCTGTTTTGCTTTACGGGGACACAAACAAGTTTATTTTTTCATATTCAGAACAGACCCCAGTAAATGTACCCTGCTATCTCAAAACTCCATCTTGATCACTGATCTCAGAAGGAGTTTCCCAGGATAGGGAAACGTTCACTTGAGGGCAATCATCAGACAAGCTGAATACACCCTACCTCATATTCAAAAATCTACCCCTCAAGATCAAAAACTGCTGTTTTCTCTCCTGCCTGATAGTCCATAGACCAATGATGTCATTGATTCACCAGAAATTACACCCACCTGTGCGTCAAGTTATATCAGTCCCTGATTTTACATTACATTACATTACATTACATTATAGGCATTTAGCTGACGCTCTTATCCAGAGCGACTTACAACAGTGTAACCAAACTCAGGATCAAGTCCACTTAAGTCCATTGAACAAAATGCAGATAAAAAGCCTTTACTATGATAGCATACATTAAGGAGAAACAAGATAGTCTGAACCAAAAATTTATTTTATGATTATATGATTAGAAGGGAGGAATAAAAACCAGCAGTACTGATGAGCCAGGGGGCAGAATTCAGTGTCCCTGCCTTGCATGGTCACCATCGGTGAAAGGAAAAATAGAGAACAGAGCACACTGAGAGGTATACTGAAAAATACATTCCGTAGCAGTATTGAATTTGTAGATGGCTTCACCAAAAAGAGGATTTCAAAGAGAAACCTGAGCTGAATTGTACTTATTGGCAGCCAGTTTTTTTAATTTAATTCCTGCACAGCTGGTATGGTGAAATGATTTCTTCATTAAATTTGCCAGGTTCACAACTTTAAATAGAACTAATAACAAAGAATGAGGACAGATGTTCCATTAACCGCAGGAATACTTATTTGAAGAGAGTAATCATTCCCAGACGGTAGAGACTTACATGGTTACATTCCCAAAATTATGACCGAGAAAATCTTTTGTGGCACAACATGATGTGGAATGTGGAATTTGCTAAACAGATTGGTACTGTGCTGTAGCAGTCTGCTGGCTTATTGCCCAGAAGAAGAAAAAAGAAGGGAAAAAAAACAATAAATATCTGCCCAACTAATAATCTATGGCACAAACCCAAAAACCAATAGACAAATAGGTTCACAAAAAAATTTACAAATTCCAATAACCCAATAAAAGCTCTTGACTGGAAACCCCCACATGCCCTTTTTTAACAAAATGTTTCACTTGAGTGGAACTAATCAGACAAATAAAATGTATTTACAGAATTACTTAAACCAATGCTATGCTTGCTCACTTTGCAATTTAGGCTTTGTTGATGTAGGGTTTTAGTGTTCACCCATAGCCACAGAGCACAGAACAAGCAGTGGGAGGGTATGTAAAAGTTATGAGAGATGAAGGCTGTCCATAGTAGAACAATCAGTTGAAATCGTTAAAATCGATGAGCTATTGATATCCATTGAAACATTTGGTTTGTATAGCCTCGCATTACAGCAGTGAGCACATTGTCACTGCACCCTGGAATTACTGGGTCACGACTGCGTTGAGAATAATATGTCATGTCCATGCACAGTACCACGTAGGCTACACGTACACCAATAATATACAGTAGCCTACGTCTAGGCATTTTACTTCTGATCCACGACGTTGAATGCATTATGAAACAACCATATATTCTTGAAGTTTGGTATAATAGAGAAGACCAATTTATTGTTGATTAATTTTCTAAAGGTGTTGCAGCAAATGTCAGAGCAATGTCGCCGCATTCGGCTACTTTTTGCATATCCGAATTTGAATGGGAGAAGGTTGGCAGGTCAACCGTGCTACATTTTCACGTCAGAGATATCAGGTGTGCTGGAGGTTGAAGACACGAGATCCGGTTCAGATTGAGTTTCATGCGCTGAACCGTTGGTTTCGTACTTAGCTACAAGTGGCATGTTCGATTTCCTATGTTTAATTGATTATGCGGTTATAAATTCAGCCCATGATGTACGGAAAATAAATGCTATTAGGACTACTGAAAATGTGTTGATCTGTTAGGTCCAAGCAGTAATGTCCATTAACATCGCGCTGTCTTTAAAGCTCGCACACGCCAAGGGTTTTGAGAAAATGAAATATACTCGTGTTTATGAGCCATACCATGGCCTTTTCGCTCCAATAATTGCAACCCATAAATTTAACGGAACTTCTGTCGTTAATGTACACACTAGAAAGACAGGTAGCCTACAAATATAATCTCGTTATTTAAAGACATTTCTAGGCATGCGTACGAGGGAAGATATGTGGCTAACCTTTCAACTTGCACTAGTTTGTAACAGTTACGATGGCGACCATCACCGAGCTGAAAGCTGGTAAATTGAAATCGTTAGCAGTATAATTAAACACTGAACTGTATCATTGCGTATAAATAAGAATGCACGTTTGTGAGCTAGTTCCATAATACTTTATTTAATATAAAGTAGCTTGCCAGGTAGCTAGTGTTGTTAGCTAGATATAACTTTAGACTTTGGCTAGCTAAACCTCAAATGTAGCTAGCTAGGCTAACGTTTCTGTCTGAACTGGAAGCTATGTTTTACACCAGGATTGCAACGTGAAAAGGTTTTGCACGTTAGAGATTGCAATTCGCTAACGTTGCCTACCTCGCTGTGTCTTTGACTGAATATGTCCTCGGTTTTTCTCTCATAGAAGTTATTTTCTACCGCCAGCTAGTTAGCTATCTAGCTAACGTTATATGAGGTTACTAACGTACATTGCTCCTGTTTTGCAAGCACACGTTATCCTTGGTGATTGTGATCACGTCAGAACTGAACCCTTTAATCTAACCTGCAACATGATGGATTGTTAGCGAACGTTAGCTAAATGTAGAATGGCGTGTTGCCACATATCTATAGTAGTGATATAATTATAAATTAAAGAAAATGATTTTCTCAATCTAGCTCTGAAAGAAACTCTTGAAGCTCGGGGTGTCTTGGGTCAATTGAAAGCACGGATTCGAGCTGAGGTTTTCAACGCACTGGACGACCAGAGTGAGGCTCGACCAGCTCTTTCCCACGAAAATCTTCTCATAAATGAGCTGATCCGCGAGTATTTGGAATTCAACAAATACCGATATACCGCTTCCGTTTTGATTTCAGGTAACATTAACTGGGGAACGTATTTTGAGTCCATCCTAGCCCCACATAGATATATGATTGGCCTGTGTAATGATAGCAAGATATGGTTATTAACTAGGCTATATCAGGACAGGGTTAGATATTAAAGCTGCCTAAATGGTCCTGAGAAATCCTGACTGCATCTGATGGCCTCTTTTACTTATCTGTCTTCAAAAGAGTAATGTTAACTTGGTTAAGAGCAATATGTATTTGGTGCAGAGTCCGGGCAGCCCGAGGTACCTCTGGATCGGCAGTTCATGACGAATGAGCTGAATGTGGTGGAAGACCCCAGTTGCAGATCTGTGTAAGTGAAGGCTGTATAGTCTTTTCCTGGCCTTCCTGTAGTTGTCCTCTGCCAGATACATATCAGCAACGTTGAAGTGACGTAGTCCGGGAACAAGTTTTTACAATGTCAAGTTAGAATCCATATGGCATTTTCTTGGTTTAACTTTTTGTCTGTGGCTCCTGTTTGCATTGCATTACAGCAGGCCTGCCCAATCCTGTTTCTGGAGATCTACCTTCCTCTCGTGTAAGTTTTCACTCCGATCCTAACAAAGTACGCCTCATTGGCAGCTCACTGAGCTGCTAATTAATAGAATCAGGTGTGCCAATTTAGGGTTTAAGTGAATACCTACAGAATGGTAGACATCCAGGAACAGGATTGGGCAGCCTTGGATTAGTGTATGCACTCTCTGTGTGATTTTCTTTGATGAAATGTGTTTTACTTGTGAATTTCAGTGAGGCATTTCTATACATTTTTTCTGTTCATCTAGCCCCCTGTTATATGGGTTGCTGTCTCACTTCCTGAGCAGTGGTGGTGAGAAAGGAGGCAAGCGGTTCCTCAGGAGCTCAGCTCCAGCAGCCTCCAGAGAAAATGCTGTGCATCCCACAGGCGAAGCCAGCCGAGCAGGTGAGGCTACCGTGCAGCTGCAGACAAAGCGTTACATAACCATAGTGCCGGTCCGACCCCAGAACTGACCTCAGAACTGACCGCACTTTCAGTTACCTTCCTCACTTTCAGTTACTTTGTAGACTGATAAGTTAATACCGGCCAATAAGTGCTGTCAGGATGGTACACCTTCCTCACTTTCAGTTACCTTCCTTACCTTCATTTTGTAGGCAGATACGGGCCACTAAAGGCTGTCAGGGTTGTAAACCTTCCTCCCTTTCAGTTACCCATCCTTCTCGGGGATGGGTGTGAGCCAGTTTACAGTAATAACTGTGTGATTTGCATACGTGTTGGAAGTAGTGCTCTGGTGCTGTGTCTCTTTGCCTGTCCACCCTCTTTAAGCAGTTTAAGCAGTCACATGACTAACTGATGGAGAGTCCGTTTGAAACAACAAATAAGATGATTTCTCTGCCCATAGGTATGCCAGAAGCAGCTCCAGTTGGGAATTCCAGCACAGAGGCTGTTATCCTGCAGGGTGGATACAGGTGACCATTGCCTACCACAGCGATGTTCATGTTGCCAAAAGGGGATGAAACTGCTTTTGAATCTCACTTTCAGTTCCTCAGTCAGATGAACCACGTGCCTTTTGGTTCTTTTATATCCTGTTTCACTACAGTAAAGGCAGAAAGGTCAAGCTATCAATGCTTATTTAAAAATACTGTAAATTGTTGGTTTTTCCTGTTAATCCTGGTTTATTCAAATGGATCAAAAAATAACTAGCAGACATGCAATGTCATAAACTAAAACTTTTTAGCCATGTACTGTATGCGTTCTGTACAAAAGTTGGTACTACATATGTTGTAATGCATTAGGTTGTTCTTTTGTTCACAACATACATTAGAAATGTTTTTTGAATTTAATGCTGTTTTTATTATTTATTTTTTTAAATGTTTCATCAAATAAATATATTATGTTAATGAGACTTAAGTTTTGTCTGTTGATCCCATAACACCATAAAATTTGATATCATACTGGCTTTTGAAGCAAAAACATATTTCAACACTTTTTCACATTGCAATCTTGGTGTAAAACATGGCTTTCAATTCAGACGGAAACGTTAGCCTAGCTACATTTGAGGTTTAGCTAGTCAAAGTCAAAAGTTATAATAATAAAACTAGACCTAAAATTTGTAGTGTGCAGTTTTTTTTCTCATCACATGGTGGCAGTAGTTTATTAGAATTTAAATTTACATCTATAACTAGCACGGCCTCAGGCACCACACTATAAAGTCAGTGGACCAACATGAATTGCAATCATGTGAGATCTATTTTCACTCTCACAGCTATGCCATATTTATGGTGTTTGTAGTATGTCAATAATATACGACACGAAAGATAGCTCTGAAATATTGCATACATGTAACTTATTTCAGCCAAGATGCCTCATGCGATGAGGGGATTTATTTTACAAGGCACGTAATTTAATCTTCCCCTCCCTCCTATAAATTCCCTCTGAAATCCAGCCAGATGTCTGCAGATATGGACACTGGCTGTATAAGGAGAATTCTGAGCTATGATGGCCGCTTCTGGGTAAAAAAGGAAAGGGCTTGAGTATAACCCAGATCTCTTATCTGTCATGATTTGTAACACAGGGGGACACATGCACTGCTGTTGTGCTGGGTAAATGCAGTGGAAACATTTCCCATACATTCCCTAAAACAGTAAGGCTATAATCAGTTCAGTTAATGTATACTGAAGGCAAACAACAGAAATCTAATGTACAAATTTCTGTAATTTCTGCATTTTCTATCAGTACCAATAATGTTATGCTATGTTATGCTGTTTTTGTATTGTATATTTATATCACATTTTTACCTTGCGGAACACTCGACTATATAAGCAAAGAGATTCGAATACCAAGAGGCGACACTCAGGTCATTTTTCTGTAACCGCCTGAAGAGCGCGCTCGCGTAGCGGTGCTGCCATTATGGACTGAATCTGCCGAATTCTCAAGCTGATTGATCCAGTCAACAACATGAAGACTACAGATCAGCCGCGGGGAAAAGAAATGGAAAAACCTAAAACAGTGTTCAGCAATAAATTGTCAGAACTATCCAAGTATAAGTCCAGAGCTTGCCTTTCACCGGTTCCCCAAAGATCCTGACAGGTATTCGAATCGCTTTGATATAAGTACAGACAAGCGCATGTCCTACAAAGTGCATTCAACCAGCTGCAACTTTTAATTCTGCAGTTCAGTAGCTGAGCTGCGCAGTCATTACATTGGATGATTGTAGGTCATGCAAGGTAGATTGCAGGCACCTGATGGGCCAAAGGAGTCTTGGGTGAGGATACGGGGGAAACTGGAAAGTACACCCCCCGCCCCTCCCCCCTTCATGGGAATCCCAGCCAGCCGTCACTGGCACGTTTGGGATTCAGTTTTGGACCACAGGGCACGTCGCTACATTAGAAACCAGTGCTGTAGCCTGATGCCTCACCTGGGAGTCCAAACATTTCATATTTCACCCATATATGGTTGCACTTTCAGAGGACAGTCTTTTAAAGTCAACCCATTACATTTAAAATAAAGAAACATAAAAAAAGGAATGAGCATTTCTATAATACTCAGAAAATTGTTGAGATGGAGTTGGATAATGTTATTGCATCAGACCGCTACGCAAAGCACAATTTGCCCGCCCCCGTGCAGTTTCAGAGAAATGGGAGTGGAAGCAGTGTCCCTTCGGCCAAGACCCAGTACAAGTCACAGAAGCATCTGCTGTGGCGAGCTTTACCCCATGTCATTTCCTCACACACCGTATATGGGAACTGAACACTCTTATCTACTGTTCATGGGCACTATCAAACCTTTTCACTATACATGGTTCGTAGTAAAGGGTTTTTAGTAGTAGTATTTGGCAGTCTATGTTTGTGATCATAACTAAAACAGATTTTAACTGAACTGAACACATTTTTTAATTAGCAAAATGACCATGGAATTTGTGAGTGTTCTTGGTTTAGGGGATTCATTCCAGGTCTACTGGAATTTTAAATGTAGTGCACTTCCCCTATATTCCACAAAATCCATTTGTGTCAGTTAAGTGCACATGTTCCTGACAGATGCGTTGTTTGTTCTGAGCTTAAATTAGAATTGAATTCCAGTTCGGTCAAAAAGATCCAGGATTTGGACAAAAAGAACAAATGATTTATTCTTCATAGTGTGATCCTCATCACACTATGAAGAATGGTGAAGAGAACAAACAGGGTCATTGAAAAACACCATGAATGTACCATCTTTCTTGAGATGTCTCTTTCATCTCTTATTTCTGATGTACATACTGTATATACAGTGCCATGAAAAAGTATTTAACCCCTTCCTGATTTCCTCTATTATTGCATGTTTCTCACACTGAATGGTTTCAGATCTTTAGACGAAATGTTATATTAGACAAAGGCAACCTGATTAAACAGAAAACACATTTTTAAAATTATTATTTCATTTATTTAATGAAAAAGTTATCAAGCACCCATATCACCCATGTGAAAATTACCCCCTTAAATTTAATAACTGGTGCACCACCTTTAGTAGCAATAACTGCAACCAAATGCTTCCTATAATTTGATATCCGTCTTTCACATCACTGTGGAGGAATTTTAGCCCACTCTTCTTTACGGAACTGCTTTAATTCAGACAAACTGTTAGGCTCTCAGGCATGAACCTCCCATTCCAGGTCCTGCCACAGTATGTCTATTGGGTTCAAGTTAAGACTGTAATGACTAGGCCACTTCAAAACTTTTTTTTAAAAAGTTTATTTTTTTAAACATTTTGTTTATTTTCAGCCATTGAGATATGGATTTGGCTGCCTGAGGCAGCAAAACATCACACTATCACACTACCACCATGTTTGACTGTTGGTATGGTGTTTTTACTGTGAAATCTTGTATTTACTTTACGCCAGACATAATGGGACCTATATCATCCAAAACGTTTCACTTTTGACTTACTTGTCCATAGAACATTATCCCAAAATTTGAGACAAGCATTGATGTTTCTCGAGATGCAGTTGTTTCTGCTTTGCTGCTCTCCTATGAATCCTATTTTTGCCCATGCCCATTTCCTATTGTGTCATTGGTCAGCGGTTGGTCACTCCTGGGAAGATTAATCACAGTTCCAAGTGTTCTCCATTTGGAGATAATGGCTCTCACTGTGGTTAAGTGGAGACCCTGAACCTTAGAAAATGGCTTTGTAACCCTTTCCAGACTAATATATTTCAACAAATTTATTTCTCGTCACTTATGGAATTTCCTCTGATTGTGGCATAGTATGCTTATGGAAACCTTGTGGTGACTACTGCACTCTGAT
Source organism: Anguilla rostrata (assembly GCF_018555375.3). Lineage (NCBI taxonomy): Eukaryota > Metazoa > Chordata > Actinopteri > Anguilliformes > Anguillidae > Anguilla > Anguilla rostrata. The sequence continues at coordinate 49,652,052 of NC_057934.1, forward strand.
GGTAAGGTTCAATATGAGTGAGGTTTAGATTAAAAATTCCTGGCTGCAGTCAAGCCTGGCTGTGTTCAATCAGCATCTAATCTAAATCTAATGATCAAATTTGGTTAATTGACTGATTACTGAGTTACTAAGGGGGCCATTACTTGTTCACATGGGTGATATGGGTGTTTGATAACTTTTTTCATTAAATAAATTAGATAAATAATTGAAACGTGTTTTATGTTTATTCAGATTCGCTTTGTCTAATATTGCATTTTATTTAAAGATATGAAATCCTTCAGTGTCAAATATGCAATAATAGAGGAAATCAGAAAGGGGGGAAATAATTTTTCATGGCATTGTACAGTTCATGACTTTCCAAAATTATCTTTTATAATTTTTGTAAACAAAAAAACTGCACACTAATGGTGATTCTGGGTAGTTCTGGGGCATGAATAAGTAGAAATACAGAAAGCAGTCTTTTTATTACACAATTTAATTGTACTTTAATTTCTTTGTGATTCTGTAATGGGAGTCGCCTGTTCTGACCCTCTCAGTGTATCAATCCATATTTACTGTCTCAATGTGAAAATAAACTTTGTTGCAAGTGGAGAAACCTCACTTTCCTCACAAACCTCATTGACTGGATATGCCTTTCTTCCCATGGCTTCAAGGAATAACTTGTCATCGAGGTTACATTTCACAGGGGTACTTCGAACTGAAGACAAGCCCAGCATGTTTTGGCTGTGCTTCGGTTGACAGGCTGTTTTCAGGAAGGCCTGAGACAGCTCAGGCACTTGATCCCCTGAAGTTTTTCCATCCCGTGGCTCCCTTGCACATTGTGCGTCAGCTTGCGTCCTGTGAAATGTCCAATACCCTGGTGCCAGCTGGTCGTCAAATCTCCATTTGTTCAGAGTAAAATTGAGAGAAGGAGATTAACAGTGAGCAATAATGTACAGATGCTAAATTCATATAGACTAGGCTTCTCTTTTTGCTTGCAATCAATACCATACTTGTTGGCAAAAAAGACTGTATGCTTATCTGAACAAGAGTGCCAGATTACAGTTGTCTACATCATTCATCAAGTTATTTAGCATTCCTCAGGGTCTCCATTCTGGGAAATGTATTGCTCAATTCGCTGGACAGACATGCCTGAGATAAAATTTTAAATGAATGATCAATTGTTGATAAATGGCACAGACCAGAGAATCAACATAGAGGGAGATGTTAGCAAGTAAATAAGTTAAAGCCGCCTCCACGCTCGCTGCGCTGTTTGTCTTCACAATGGCATCGCCGTTGCACCATATTTAGTCAGTGGCCCGTGCCGCTTTCACTACACTTTCAAACAGAGAATGTTGCAGAGATTCCTCACAGACGCCACTGTCCATATATGGCACGCAAAGCCTGTGCAGCCCCATGCGTCTCTCACTCCCTGTTACCCAGAACCCCCAGCTCTCTGCTTCCTCACTTCGCTCTATTCCCTGTGTTGATGATGACCAGAGACCGCTGCCCCCATCCAAACCCTGGTGTCCTCCATCTCTGTCAGCACTCGGCATCACTCTTGCACACATACCTATCTATCTCGGGCCCTGGAAAAGCCAGGTGTCCAGACCATGATTTATTGGACAAATTAGGTGGTTGTCCTTATATAGGAAGTTGCATCGGAGAGGAAGGTGGGCAGTTTGGAGTTGAAGAGGAATGCAATGTGTATAATGATAGGGGGCACACAGATGGGTAGGACTTGTTTTTCCAGTTGTGTACATGTGGGAGGAATCACCCTCCTTGCATCTGCAGGGATTCCACCTTTGATTAAAGCTGGTTATCCTTTTTGGGATTGTGTCTGGCACTTGAACTCACACCAAGAGCCAATATCCCTAAATAATGATGGTTGGCACATCTTTTCTCCTGAAGCATCCCTTATGCTCATTCTTTCACTCTAATTTACATAATAAAAGGCACAGTATTAATTTAACAGTTTATATGAGCTCACTAGGGATTGATTGTTCTTTATTTGAGCTAGTTTAAATCAATACATTTTACTGTGTACAAAGAACATGCTATCAACTTGAATATGTAGGATGTCCAGCCCGAAAGACTGTCACTCTGCTAGCCCTGTAAGCTACTTTAAATGACATTTTAAATGATGACCTTTTAAGCACCATCATGGAATCCCCAATGCTTTTTATGTGTCATAGTTCTATGTTATCAAAGTATGAGTTTACTTTTTTGCAGTCACTGCTTTTCTTATCATGGGTCAAAGCCTTCTTGTGATTATCAAGTGATGTCAGCTGAAAAACCAGTTTGAGTCAGGACTCAATACTTGTAATAGATTTAATAAATAGATAGATAAATTTAATCAATATTCGTATTTGGAAGAATGGTGGTTAAAGATTAGTTACTGGAGCACAAATACCTAGGTAATAGATCATACTGTATCTCTGGGGATATACAATGTGTGCATTGTGGTGTTGCGAGCTTCCAATGCAATTCAATGCTCTTATGATGTTATCTGCTCAAAAATTAAAATCACAATATAAGAACAAACCTAGAGGGAAAAATCAAGAGGATACAACAGCAAAGCATCCATTGGACATGCTCAGTTTATGTCCGAATGTCATTACAATATAATCATCCCATGTTCAATTTGAATTAAAAAAACATTTAAATAGCTTTCACGTGATCGTTTCATGATGTTCAACAATTTATAATCATATATCAATTTTCCCTGAAGTGCACACAGGCTTGATCTTAAAATCAAGTATATTTTATGTGAACTATTCATTCTTCAAATGTCTTTTTTATTTACATATGTAGCTACACAGTAGCAACAAATGACATTAATGCGTCAAGCCTGTGACACTTGACCGTCCCCGACTTAACAGCTTGCTTGCCTTCAGAATACCGCACAGGAAACGAGTGTGAAGATTAAGGGAAATGTTTTAGAATAAAAAAAGAGAACTACCTTGCACATAGGTCTAGAGTATTTCGCATACACAATTGCAATGTCGGTTCAATGTTTTATACTGATTGCGTTGTCGTCTTTTGCGTGGGTGTGGTATTGTAAAAGCATTTCTTCACAACAGTACTTGAATCAAGCCATTATTAGCATTTTCCAGAAATGTATAACTCCAATGCGCACATTTGTGTGTAGAATGTCTAGCCGGCAATATGCGTGTTGTAGATGCTTGCGTATTAAAGAAAGGAGAGGAGGACCTGAGCGTGCCGCTCCTCCCTCGAGCTGGGCGGCTCTGTTTAAATACTGTAGTGAACAATGACTGAAGTAATTTGGACTGTTCGTCTGTGGAGTACCCCGCAAACACAGAACTCTCCAAATCCCCAAAATCCAGGAGATAATCAACAGTAATTCCTGTGAGTAATTCTAATGTTTTTTCAGATGTTGTCGTAGCGTTTCATGAATTTGTTCTTTTGCATTAGTGTCCACCTTTTATGAATGCACATAATCGTTCCTGGTTCATGTAGCGCTTAACTAGTCCTCGATAACAATTAAAGGAGGCTTTCCGCATCATTTTGGTTTAGTAAATGTACTTTAAGTGCCGTGAGTGCAGTAACCTTTTGCTGTTACTTGAAGCACGAAACAGGTAACAGGGCTTGAATTGTTCTGGTCACGGATTTGGCAGTGATAAAGCCAATGATGCGTTCCACTCGACTCACGCTGAGTTTAAAGAACTACTTCATCTCTCGTGTACAATAATGAGAAAGCTAATAAGGAAAGCAACAGCAGAAGATTAAAAAAGGGGCAGACAGTTTTGTACAGACGAGACTTATTTTTCGTTTTATTTGCATGGATTCTGTATGTTTTTATTTTTTTATTTTTTTTATTATTATTATTTTTTAAATTGAAACATCCAGAAAAGGCTAAAGGTGTGGCTTTCTTTTTTTTTAAATGTCATTGTTTTTGAAAGCCACTGCTGTACATGAGTGTGTATTAGGGGGTTATGGGAAGGAGGATGCTGTGGTCTGTTGTGGCTTCCTGCATCATTGTCATGTATTAAAACCATTTACTACCTCAGGGGTATTTCCAAAGGCATTTTAAAGGGAAACTCTTGGACCTATTAATTTAGAGTGCTAGTGCTAGGGTTTCTTATGTAAATAAGAGGGTTTGTTATAAACACGAGACTGTCAACAGTCTTGGAAAATGTCCTGCCTTGTTTACACCTGTTTCATATTGTCAGGAATTGTATGATTGGACTGAAGACAAATAGAACCTATGAATAAAATTGTTAATTAAAGACACTTTAATGCCTATTTGGCCTTGGAGAATGACTCTGTGAACTTTAGGATACCTACAGTTTAAATGGTACTATTGTTTTGGCACTCAATGTCAAATCTGTCATGTCACCATGGTGAACAGTCTACCCCAGCTCACACAGCTGAGCATCCTTGTTTAAAACAGTTTTTTGATATTCCCTTTTAGAGGAAGAACCATCTGTTTTCAATGCTGTGACCTGGTTAAAAAGTGTTTGACTTACCAAGGTTTGTTTCTTTGTTAGTATTAACAATGCTGTAGGAAACTGAAGGAAGCTGACTTGGCTAAGGGGAGAAGAAATAAGCTAAACCCTAACCAAGAGGTTTCCTGTTCTCCAAATATGGGTATTTAATGCAGTCAGTTAAAACCATGTGGGGCTGTCACCTTTTTATCTTTTTTGTTTGACGGCCGAAAGAAGTATGGTCATTGGGCAGGAAAATGATGACAAGGTTTATTAATGAGGTGAGCTCCATGGTGTTATGAAGCACAACAAACAGCAGTTTTTTGTGCTGTTGTCCAACAAGTCTTATCTATTTAACTAATATTGCTTGTTTACTGCTTGTTCAGAAATTGCGGCTGTTATCTTTCAGTTTTGACATTAAACGTAGCCTAATAGTAGTCTTCAAGCATTTTCATTTTCTTTAATGGTTTCTGGCTAATGTAGAGCAATTGTTATATTCAATATTTTTAAAGCTGTTTCTGTTTGAATGATTCATCTTGTTAATTCCATTTGAAGAGAGGGAGGTTGTCTGTCAGGCAGACTTTCATTTGAGATTTTGGAGATTTGGAAGTCAGTGAAAACCACATTGAATTCTCTTCAGCAGTGTAACTGATCCTGGATTAGCCTGCAGCATACATGAAATCCATCTTCCATGTGTACAAAGACAATTCTTCCTGCTTCAGATTAAGATGAAAATATGGTCACCAGTATGCATACAAGAATAAGTATATTATTTAGGTGTTGTCAAGTAAAATAGAGCCATCTAATGTCTGAGAAGTTCAGCTTGTGCTATCCAGAAATGCCCTTTACATCCAATTGACTCCTGGTTGTCAGAGTAAATATAATTAATGTAACTGATAAGAGATTAAAATATTTGAGGGTGATGATTTTGCAGGTTAAACAGTTATGATGTAATGTTGTCAAAAACAGTTTTTCATTGGTCTATTTATGGTATTTTTTACATTGTGTAGTGTTCTCAATAAGCAATGTGGCCTTTCTGCTGTCTCTAGCTAAACCTGATGCCTGTTTCTATTAAATATAATGTATTTTATTGAAGTCATTGATTGGTTATTGTCCATGCACATAGTTTCCAAGGTCTACATTTGCTGTTGGCTGAATTTGATATCCCTAATAAAATATTATTTTTGAAGTTCATAATGTAAATCTGATGTTACAGGGATTTGGACTGCCCTGTCTAAAATGGGAGAGAGATAGTCAGTGGGTGGAGTTCAGGAGAAGGTTAGAACCTTTCACAGGCCCTGGGATCATTGCTTTACCCCTGCAAATTAGAAGGTCACATGATTTCCTGGGCACCAGTCCCATTTCTACGCAGTGCAAGGAGCCTCATTCATCTCATTCCTTCCATAATTATTTTCATAATGACAAAACATAATTTGGCCCTTTAGTTTACCATTAGCATGTTCAATTGAATTTCCAAAATATAGCTATTTTAAATGTGGTCCCCGTGTTCCTGAAACCAGCCATAGCATGTTATCCCAAGTGATTAAGAAGTATTTTCGGCTCGTGTGAAAGGGAACGTTACATTTTCTTGTTTGTTTTTGGAAAACCTTTATAGGTCAATCAGTGGACATGAAGCAAGTTACTGTGCAGGAAGTTAAGTCTTTATTTAGAAAGTTTTCTCTCTAGTTTTTCTCTGCTCCCTTAGAACAACTTTACCCTCCAATCATTTTTCTCAGCAGACACTTCACCTGGTTAATCCTTTGGCCCCTAAAGAACAGAAATCGCAAGTCCTCGTTATGTTTGTTTGATTTGCCCCTAAGCTACAATGCTACTTTGTTTTTTAAAAAAGAAAGATCCATACCTGGATTACTTCACAGGGACTACCTTGGTTTTATCACTTTAGGGTGAAAAGGCAGCTCGAGGAGGGGAGGGTGGGGGTTGGGGGGTGGGACTTCCTTAGCCGTCTCAGCCCCTGTAGAATGCCTGTCCCTGCTCATCACAGCTCCAGAGATCACCAGCACTTTTTTCCTATTGTTCTAGGATTGATTTTGCTTTGGCAACACAGAGCCTCTGAATATTTCTATATATCTGTGGTTACCCTCTCAGCACAGCAGTAGAGATCAGTCTAACTAGTTCCTCTTCATAACTTGCCATTCAGGATTTCCTCATAATGTTGTCCATTTGTCCTCTTGAACCTGCAAGTCGAAATAACAGAACTAGAATGATGAAACTATAATGGAATATGATAAATGTGTCAGTGACCCATTCTTTTGATCCATACATTAATTCCAGTCTGTTAACTGAGCATACACTGGGTATATAGCTTAGATAGCACCAACCTAATTCCGTAGTGCAATAACATTTGTAGAGATGGTGTAAGTATGGTCATTTTACATTTTTCCTGTATGACTCCTTGTGTGACAACAGGCTTAGATCAAGATTAAAACTACAGCATTCTGTAAGTTAAAATGTGAAGACTATTTTGTATCATTTGTCTCTATCTCGTGAGAGTGTTGACAAACAGGGACTTCCGAAAGCTAAGCAGGCCAGCTGTGCTTTGTTTCCAGGGCATCTACAAATTGCTGTCCACTCTTGCTTGTGCTTATCAGCAAACTGTTATACTGTCAACACATCCCAGACATCTGTCTCCAGGTCTGCAGTGAGTGGGGGGGAAGCTGCCTACATTGACCTGATTGGGTGGGAGAGAGAATCTTCTTGGACGTTGTTAGCATCAAAGAGGATCAGAAACGCACACATCATTTCCAGGGTCGGGGCCAAATCAGTCCAATTTCACCTAATTTTTGTATATACCTATAATTATTACCTCCCTTAAACCTCAAGTATTTAGAACATTCTGTTGTCCATATTGTATTTTCCAATGTTTTGCTCCCATGCCAAATACCAAAATGTTATGGTTTAGTGCTAAACAAATTTTCCCTTACCAAGTGTTACGTTTTTTGTATACAAACATTTTAGTGGTTTTATGGTTTATGCCAAAAAAAAAACATCATGTGGAGCAAATTGCTCCCAGGAGGGACTATAGTTTGCCTGCATGGTTCCCATTCTTCAAAGGACCAGGGCCAGTCAGAAACAGGCCCTGGGAGTGAAAGGTCTGCTTGGGTTGATTGAGTGGTCTCTGGCTGCGGCTGACGTGCTGACCAGTGAATGGCACATTAGGGAGTCTGGTCCTTCCCGAGGTTAATGGTGCCTTGCTTGGACTGCACACCCTCCGGAAGATTCCGGAAAAAGAACATAAATTTTAATTTTAATGTCTTTTACCAGTTGCTCTTTTGAAGAACATTTAATTATGAAATCAGTAACAGCTGAAAGTGGATTTTTATAAGATTTTTTAAACTTTGAAACAATAAAATAATTTTCTGCTAGGAGACTAAAAGTAAGAGAAGACTTTAAAAAAGCCTCGTAACACATATTCACAGTTGCTTCAGTAAAACTGTCAGATGTATTAGTGACAGTACAAGGTGAAAATTTAAAAGGTTTAACATGTTTATTTAGTCACTTTCGTATGCATAATTATTATATACAGTATGTATTTTCTGTATGTTTTTAGAATGGTACAGGTTTCCAGTGCACCTGTTAGCATGACTCCAGTAGCCGAAGCATCCTTGTAACATCTCCTCAGTGTTGTGTGTGCTGTGTAAAAGAGAGGGGAAAATAGCTGCTGTAACATTTAACCCTGCCCCCAGCAGCTCTCTGCTCCATGTTATCATTTTGGCGTAAACCGTGAGGCCAGCTGGAGGCATACTATTCCCTATAAGGGCTTTGTTTGGGAGTTCACTAGCTTTGCTGTTTAGGTCTACAGAAAGAGGGCTGCAGCAGAGAAGGTGCCCTTATATGGTCATCGCACCATGGGTCCATTGCCCTGCTCCTGAGAGGAGCCGCTATGGTTGCTGCTGCAGTTATTACATGATTATGCATGTGATTTAAGTCCCTATTCCTATTTTGTATGTGTACTTGTGCATGAAAACTTTAAGTGATTAAGAGACCCCTATTTTTCTGTCGCGCATTGTAACATTTGTCATTTCCCAGCCACGGTCCTAAATTAGGGTAATGGTCTCCCCCGTGGGACGTCTGTGTGTGATTGTATGTATACATGTGTATGTGGGGTGAGGGTGGGAGGGGAGTGTTGAGTCTATGAGAATGTTGAGCACCACAACAACTGACAGATAAAAAGAAATTAACCCTTTCAGTACCTTTTCCTTCTTATGGTGTTTCGTGAGGTGTACCACTGGAATCCATGCAAGTTTTTGTATACTTGTTAATAATACACAGACCTATAATTAGCATGTTATGTAATATGTTAAGCTTCTTGAATGTCAGTCGGCAGTATTTGTAGAATATCTATCCATTTAAGAAAAAATCACACATCCACTTAATTCATAATAAAATACTATATTGTGTGATATGTGTTTTTCTCAATTTTATTACATTTTATTACATTTTTGTATTTAGTAGAGACTCTTGTCCAGAGTGCCTTACTCAGCTTACTGTTTTTAGTATACATAAAATCTGTTTTTTTACAGCTGGATATTTTACTGAAGTAATTCAGGTCAAGTGTCTTGCTCAAGGGTACAATGGTAGCACTGTAGCCTGAAACATTTGAGTTACTACCCCAGCTCCCTATCCTTCGTACTATACTGGCATCGCAGTAGAGTATCGATGCACTTTTTAATATTATTATTTATTCAAAATTTTTACATTTTAAATAAATAATAATGATTTTTACAGTTATCAGTCATTCATTTGAAAAATTATTTTGAAAATAGTGAGATCTGAAACACTTCCATGGAGTCAATGAAGTATACTGTAAGGGTCCTTTTTCCCAACTTGATGCAGATCATTTTTAAATATAGCAATAAGCTGTTCTAATAATGACTTATTTTCTTTCAGCTCATCCCCTGAGTTCAAGATGTCCAAAAAATCAGGCTTGAGTGAGGATGAGAAGTTTCTCTTCCTCGACAAGGACTTCATCAACAGTCCAGTGGCCCAAGCAGACTGGGCTGCAAAGAAGCTGGTGTGGGTCCCTTCTGAGAAACACGGGTTCGAAGCAGCCAGCATCAAGGAGGAGCATGGCGATGAAGTGCTGGTGGAGCTGGCGGACAATGGCAAGAAGGTGACCATCAACAAAGATGACATCCAGAAGATGAACCCGCCCAAATTCAGTAAGGTGGAGGACATGGCGGAGCTGACCTGCCTGAACGAGGCGTCCGTGCTGCACAACCTGAGGGAGAGGTACTTCTCTGGGCTCATCTATGTGAGTACAGCACTCTAGGCACACGGGAGTTCAGTCACTTTAAGTCCACTTTAAGTTGCCGGGGATTGTGGTTGTGCCCTACCTCTGCATGTGTCTGCTGTGAACACCTTTTTTTTCTTGCAATATTTTTATCACTATAGATCAGATTGCTAAAGTTGAATGATTCAACTCTGGTTTGACCCCTGATATTATTACTGTTGAATGGATCAGCTTTTGGTACACACACCAGCCTCACACACGTTTGTACACACACCAGCTTCACTAACCTATCAAACAGTGATAGGTTAAAAAAGCGATCCAAACAACAGGTTGAACAACTGGCAATGAGAAGCACTGAGATCTAACTGTCAGTTTAATAAAGGCGCTCCATTGGTGATGTGTGCATGTGATTGATTGAGTATGAGAATATGTGGTCGCTGTGGTTTCCCAATGGTCAGCTGCAGCAAGAGTTTCCTGATTGAACTTGCTCTGTGTATTTCAAGCATGTCACACATTCCCCAAACGCTTGGCATTAAACTTGTTATTGCTGGTTTAATTAAACATATTCAGAGTGCACTTGAGGTTCTGTCCTTCCTCTTCCTGCCTCTTCACATGAAGTGTATGAGCATGTGTAACTGTACAGGTATTGACTGTGCCTTCCTTTCCCTCAGACTTACTCTGGCCTGTTTTGTGTGGTGGTAAACCCCTATAAAATGCTGCCCATTTATTCTGAGAAGATTATTGAAATGTACAAAGGGAAGAAACGCCATGAAGTGCCCCCCCACATCTACTCCATCACCGACAATGCCTACAGGAACATGATGCAAGGTAACAACACTGGCCACTTGCATCAAACACACAATATTGAGTGCAGAAGCAGCCTCTGGGCTGTCCGGTAGCAGTCATTGTTGTGAAGGTTGTAAACTGTGAAGTTTTCCTCTGGCTACTCTAATGACCGAATCTGGTATCATTTCTGTATGAAGAAATATAGAGGATTAGAACTATTTTGGTACAACTGTAAGCAACAGCACAACATCTCAATTGTGTGAGACTATACGTCTAATAATTTATTGACAGTAGCTGCCAGTTCATAAAGGATTTAAAGAGAATTTTCTGAAAGTTCTCAGTATAATAAAGACTTTGCAAGTTAAGCACATTGAAGCTTTAGTGTTAGGGTTAGGGTAAGTTTTTTTAATGTTTTGCTTGAGTGTATCACATGACAGCTTTAAGGGACTCTGTAAGAAAGTGTCAAAGCAGCTGTCAAAATGTCTTTTAGCAAGCACAGAACTCTTACAACCTGCAAGTATCATCTGTCACAAGATCCTCACCCTAAACTAATGGTGACAAATTGCATTTGATATGAAAAAAACTCTGATAACACAAATGTTTCACAGTTCATTTTAAAGCAGTTTTGTGGCCCTTCTCAGCAATGTGCATGTTAGAGTATTACTCATGTGAGTGAAAGTAGACATTATACACAAGTTAATGATATTACAAATACAGTTGAATATAGGTCTGCTGTCAGTTTAGAGGTCTCCACTATAAATTAATATTCAGCATAAGGTGACAATGACCTGATTGTGTCTGAAGTGCCATGCATTCTTGTTTTTTCATGAAAACAGTGAACTGCTTATTTAAAAACAGGGCTCTCTCACAGGAGTTTTCATCTGGTCATGTCCTCTTAACCTTGGGTAGCTAGGTTCCCGGAATGTTCCGAGGAAAGGATGGATGAGTCACAGACTTCCAGATGCAGATTCTCCCCAGATAAATAAATAATACCATTCAACCTTTCATGCAGTTGCATTATTTCCCTGTAAAGATGGGATTATACAGTCTATAAAAACAGAAGTTAAAAGGATGTTTTCAGATAGCAGGTTGTCTTTTATAATTCCTTATATAAAATATTGTGAGGCAGTGCAGAGATCATCACGTACAAATAATCCGGGTTGTATCATCCAGGAACTTGTTTTTGTCCAATTGTTATCAGTATATTCCTGTCCAGGATATGCATTACAGTCTTCCCCATCCCCCATCTTCTGCACTACCAATGTTCAAAGTATGTGAGGCCAAGATTAAATGCTGTTTCTGCCTGTGGTATTGTGGTTTCCTCAACATTTACTCAGTCACTGCCACTTAAATTATCATTTGTGAGGGTCTTATTCAGCCAGTAAAGTGTACAGAATAGCAGAAGTCAAGTACTGTCACAGTTGTAGATGGGTGTTCTTTGTGTGCCTGTGCACAGTACTGCATTGATATGGTTGGAGGGCCTTGTTGTTGAACTACTGAGGAATTGTGTTTTTGAAAATGACATGATCACTCCATGACTTCATCTAAGTGAACTGGATTTTCTGGAGTATGATCTTACATATACAGTATATTCAAAACATTGAGTTCAATCTCAAGAATTATATGTGTGCCAAAGTAGAATAAAAATGATCACCTCATAATGAAATTAACAGAGCACTGCTGTGAGAACCACAAGGAACCTGTAGTCACAGTGGTTTCACAAATACTTTCCTGACTGTGTCCTACAAGGGTTGATAAATATATATTTAAACTCACATTTTTTTGCCAGGTTCCTTTGAAGCGTTGTCAAGTACAGAATGTTTCCTGACAGTGTGCCCCACAAAAATCATGTCAATACTGTCTAGTACCAAAAATGTAGAACTGTCTTATTTATGTGAATCCTCATTCCAGTCATCCCAGCCAAAGAGTGTATACTTATCCTGTGATGTCATTCTGAATATGATCTGCTTGTCTATATGAAATATTGAATCTAAAAATATACAAACTATCCAATTTGTTATATTTTTTCTGAAAAGTTTCACACAATGTTATAATTATTAAGTATAATTTATATGATATTTGACTTTGTTTTGAGGGAGGTGGGTAGTAACATAAGTATGCATTCCTTACTCTTGTAGCTATTTATTGTGTGTTTACCTATTCATCCTATGAAATAGTCTTATAGAATGTTTAATATGGGCTCTGTGTACTGTGCAAGAAGACAGTATATGTCCCACAGTATATCATCTGCCAGTCATATAATGTGCTTTTTGTGCTGATGCTGTTAAATACGTGGTGTATATTTACAGTGTATGTTTAACATTGAAATATTGAATCTTCTTTCTTGAATACCACATTTTTGGTCAGCTATAGTATGGCATTACTATGTGCATTTGTAAAGACAGAGCCATACTTGCACTGAATCAGCGCGGTGTTCATATTGTGCCATGAGTAAACAGTGTGGAGCAATGGCGTGTAGGAAATGCCTCTTTGTTTAATGGGAATGTTTATTTCTGGGCGTAGCTCTGTCTGAGCTCAGCTGGTGTTTCTTCCACACTGGCTTTGAGGGATGTTGATTATCCCTGTACATGAACAAGCACCCAATTGATGGCTATGGAATTCTAGTATGCTATGGCTTTCTGTATCTATGATTTGAGATTGTATGTGGATTTAAGTCTTCCATTTAGAATACACCCCTCTTTAAGCTTGCAGCAGACAATTAATAAAAATTATTGTATTGGCCTGTAATCTATGGCAGCTCTGCCCAGCCCTATTCCTGGAGTACCATCCTGTAGGTTTTCATTTCAACCCCAATTGATACACCTGATTCTACTAATTATCAGCTCAACAAGATCTTTTACTGTTGACTGAGGTGTACTTTGTAGGACTGGAGTGAAAACCTACAGGACGGTAGATTTCCAGGAACAGGGTTGGACAGCCCTGATCTCTGGTATCTGAAACTTAATCTCGATGAAAATGTCCGTCTCACACACACTGTAATCTCCGCTGAGTTATCCACTATCAGAAGCTGTGTTTATGCTGATTGTGTGCAATCTGGGGCTCCCACTGGGAAGACCCACATTCCTTCATTAGATCTCAAAACAAATTGCCTTTCAAGTGAATTGAGAGGGAAGTCGAATTCCCATGTGTGCACTTCATGCTAACCGGCATGAATTGCCTCGCTTGGCGTAAACTAAAATTGAAAGAATTGGGATCATGAGCTGGAAATTTGTAAATCTGAAAGAGCAGTAAATTGGAGCCACTGGAGCCACAGAGCACCACATCAAGTGAAAAATTCTCTTCCATGCTGCTGACAGAGGCAGAGCTGTGAGCATTGCCATCCCTGTCTGCCTGCCTCCCTGCAGTTCCCTGTCTAGTATTAGTTTAAACTCTGGCTGGAGAGTGTGATGGTGCGGCTGCTGTGTTTGGATCTGTTTGGAAATATTTAGGGACCTGGATGCCTTCATTTCTGCCTTAATTAGGAAGAAGCAGGAACAGGCAGTATTCTGCGTAAACCGATCCCAGCCAAGTTATGTCCATAATGAGGAATAGCAGCCTGTAGTGTTTACAACACAGCATGCCATATTATATTGTACTGGCGTAGGTGTTCAACAGGTCCAGTCGTAACTCAGTTGAGGGGTGTAACGAGGGGAGTTGTTTAGTAAAGGCAGATTGTATCAAATCTGTGTCACACTATGGTCCCACTGGATCAGAGGTTGTGTTTAGATAATCTATTGAACTGAAGTCCAGTTGCTTCCAGCGATGATGGATCCAATCATGGCTAAATGGCCGTCACTCAACAGTTCACCCAAGAATCTTCCTCACAGCTTGTGAGTGTGTGGGGATGCCTTTCGAGAAATACCCATAAATGGAACCCCTCCATTTGCCCAAGAGCTTCACATTTAGCTATTTTTGGAATTATGAATCGATGGTAATCTCACTGCTGAACTCACTGAGAGCCATATTACTTTTCTGTGCTTTCTCTTTCTAACAGTTACGTTTCTTTTCAGAAACATGGTTTTATTCTTGAATGAAAGCTCTTGATCTGTTGATGGCCTGTTTTAGTCTAATCTCAGATATTTCTCACTTCATATAAGAATCAGCCTGGCCCTCACACTGACAGAAATTTTGTTACATGATATGTGTTTTCTCCACAGATCGTGAGGATCAGTCAATTCTCTGCACGTGAGTAAAAAAAAAAAACTTTTTTATCGAACAACTTTTAAAAACCATAGTATTATGTAAGTATTTCTGCGAGGGATATTATGGGGGTGGCTAGATGGGGTGAAGGCAGGTTGCATTATGTCATTCCCAGGCTGACCCTTGAGATTTTGGCAGTGTTTTCCTTACTGTAGCACTAACTGTATAATATTGCTACACTGTCACATCTGCATTACTAGAACATTATGCACAGGCTGAAGTTGGTGGGAATCTGCTTTTGGGACATGTGGAGATTGTGAAGTCCTTGTGGTATTTAAGAGTAGCCAAACAGGAAGTCCAGCGGGTATATTACAATTCAGAGAACAGTTTGGCTGCAGTGGGAAAGAATCATAAAAGCCCACGGGGTCAGTTGTCCCCACAGCAGTCCTGGTCACAGGAAACGTGCCCTCCCCTGATTTTAAAACCAGATTACACGTACTTTGGACGTTATTCTGTATATTTATTCATTCATGTTTTAGAGGAAACTACTTTGTGGGGTTTTCCCTCAGTGTGTTTTCATCACTCATTCTGTTATATTTAAGTACATAAAAATTACTTTCTGGGTGGTGAACAGTGTGTTGACAGTGGTGTGAAGAATATATTTGGAACGTGCCGTCTTCATTTGAAGGTATTCATTCCATGTAGAGTTACACAATACCACTAAAGCATGGGTCACAGTTGAAAGACCCTTTGGGAGTGGGCTGTCTCTGCTAACCACAAACCTTTCCATAAAAATAATTTCAGTGAGTGATGACTGGCTACTATAAGCTACATTCAAGCCGAGAGGTATTGCCTGGACCATACTGTCAATACTACTGTAATAATTTTAATAATAATTTAATAATAACACAATTAACAGCCTTCTAGCTTAATGTTAATGGGGGTCTCTTAAGAATGAATGCAGTAAAAACAGCGCTTCCCACTTAATATTGATGTTCGTGGCGTATTTTCCATTGCTCTTACAATATAAACTCGTCAAGCTACATGAAAGTAAATAGGCAGGCAACCCCAAGAGAGCATGAGCAGTTCCTTTGGTGCACTGCCAGGGTCCTGTGAGAAAGTCAACCAAGGATAAAATTAACCAGTCTGGGCAGAAGACTGTCACAGCACCCAGACACAGCAGAGAGCGGTTCAGAGCACATCCACTGAACCAGTACTGGACATCCCAAATGTTCACATTTCTCGACACTGTACTCTTAACTTCTGTTGTTCAAACCACCTTTCCTGTCCAGCCTACTAATGAAAGCAGTGTAGGAAATGGGAGGGAGCCTTGACTCCCTGCCTCAGGCTCCCTCTATTCTAAACTGATTGATGCCAGGATACAGTATTCTGTGATCGCATCAGACTCCTCCCTGCATGCTACCAGCAATTTTCCTGTGGGTTATTTAGAATACTTGGTTTAAGTTTCCTGTTTATTTGTTGATGGTGCAACAGGAAGGATTAATTCTAGAATTTAACATACTTGTCCAGACCTTTTATGGGAAACACATTGCATGAAATGTATTGTACTCCTTGTGTCAAGAAATTACTTGTTAGCATAAGGTGACATATAATTAGACTTCATTGTTGGCAAAACAAATATTACTTAAACAATCTATTTAAACCCAGTGTCAACAGCAGTGGAAAAACAAGTGAAGTATAGCATTTTCTCTGTGTCTAACGGGGGGGGGGTTTCCCCTTTCCATCACAACATTATGCTCTGCCCAGCCCCACTGTTTACCTCTCTCCTGTTCTTTGTACACACAAGTAGCCAACTGCCTTGCATTGCTAGTCCAGAAGAAAAAACGTTAGACAAGAAAAGCACATTACATCTTGTTTTCTTGCTGTCCTGTGTCCTGGCTTCATCATAATCATGGTTTTGGTTGGAGTTCAAAACTAGAATTCACAGCCTGGACATTAAGAGCTGATACGTTATCATACTGACAAGCATGTTCACCATGCCCATGTCTATAAAAGGCTATCTATATTTCAGCTATTGTTAGGGTATACTCTGGGACTAATCAGTGTGTAAATAATGGCAATTTAAGCATTGTATAATTTTGAAATTAATGAATACATTTCATACATTATCAAGGGATGTGTACAGTTTTGTAAATAACAAACTTAGAGTTCATTGGTGGTGAAACATGGGATAAATAACGGGTTTTAATGTGAAATGTTATTGGACACTCCCCGTGCCCCATCCTGCACATGAAGGGTGTCAGAGCTAGTGCACTGTGGGGAATGGGAGGTTTTAGACCTGGAAAAGGATGGACACAATTTCCTGGATTCTGCCTGCCAAACAAGCCCCTTCACAAGGCCCGATGAATCACACACATTTTGCCTTTTATGGAGTTGTTAGGACAAGCTGTTGGGCTCAAATCATTCATCACGCTCGCTTTTATTGGAGATCAAAGGGAAATTAAATTAACAAGACCAAAAACAATTGCTGTTCCACTAAATGTTGTAGCAAAAAAAAAAAAAAAATCTATGCATGTTAAGTCTTTCTGAAAATGCCTGGGATTGAGCAGTCTTGTTCTGAAAATGAGTTCATTTAACCTTTCCTTAAAGGGTGAACATGGAACAAAGAAAGGTTTTTAATGATTAGAGATAAAGCACAGAAATTTGCTGCATTCCAGCTGTTGGAAGTAGCTGTTCACGGAAAGACGGGTTGATTGGCATGTTTTTCTTCGACCTCATCTTCATCGCTGTCTTTCAGAGGGGAGTCTGGTGCTGGAAAAACAGAGAACACCAAGAAGGTGATCCAGTACCTGGCAGTGGTGGCCTCTTCTCACAAAGGCAAGAAGGACACCAGTGCTGTGAGTATTAATCTCTCATCTTCTCTTTCCATTATCCCAGGCACAGTCATGTCCATAAGACTAAAGAAGCTGGTACTTCGGACAAGGGAAAAAATTGTTGTAATTGCAGTTCTATGATACTGCCGTAACTGCTATAATTTAATCGTGCACATTTATGTCAAATGATTTTGCCCTGAAAACATTAACATAGGAACATGCCAATCAACATGACAGACTGGGCTTCACTGTGTCTGTCCTGTATTTCTCACTGTTGAGGGGAGAGCTTGAACCATGACCAGTGTGGAGCAGCACAGTAGTCAGCTTTAGAGAGGGAAAAATAGATTAGCTCAGTTCTGTGTAAGAAGCCAGAAGTAACCAAATAAAATGTGAAATACCACTTAAAGGTTTGTCACATAACTGGACGTTTACTGAGTACTACAGTAGTACAGTACAAATGTATTTGCATGACTTGTGATTAAGTAATCTACAAATAGCAATATTTCATGATAACATCATTTGTTTCTGGGAAGCTGCAATCAAGCTGTGTCCGTTGGAACTGACTGACTGATTGGCCTGACCTTTTTTAGCATACGGCTTTGTATCATGTGGAATTCATCAGTCTTCAGCCCTCATATAAACTAAACCTCAGGCATCATCCTTGAAAGGCAATCTACATCATTGGGAAAATATTCAGCAAATGTGTGAAAGAAAACAAATGCCAGTGAATGTATTTGAGTTTTATAATCCTTTTAACCCTTATCTTTCAAGCCATTTCAGTATTTCAAGCAGCAGATTTGGAGACATAATAATCCTTAAATTGAAGTTCCTGGTTAATCAAAGTGTATGTTGAACTTTGACCACTGAGCTCTTTTCATTCGTTTTCAAAGGCAGTCCCCTCTGCTATAGAATGGGAACTCTGCCAAATGTCCAGTAAACATTTAACATTTAACCCCTGTATCACAATTTCCTCCAAATAGCAACAATCAGGATCACAGCTTGCCTACGTGAGTAAAAGGGAATGGGTTTGTTTGCGTGTGTGTGTGTGTTTCCCATAGGTTCAGAATTGCATGGTATAGAATTTCACCCGGGTAAAATACTGCAACAGAATTCCCTCAGTGGAGTGACATTAATATCATGGTTTCCACAGCATGATTTTTTATCCTGAAATAATATTAGGGATATAAACGTGCCGTATCGGATGAAAGAAACATCCACTACATCATATGAAGCCTCAACATGGGTGCATTGGGTAGATGAGCACTCAAATATGGCACAATGTTTTTATGCAGTATTTTAAAAATACAGGGTGGTAGTTGGTGTATAGTAACCTCTATCTGAGACTGATTCATTTTTGGATTTTTACTTTTTTTGTCATACCTTTTCACTGTCAAGGGTACAATCTGACATTGAAAAGGTCTGTCACAGAACAATGAGCACAGTGTGAGCATGCCCATCTCTTTTCCTCTCCAAGAGGACACCATGTTCCGTCACATACCTCCCCTTCCTCATCCACCCCATCATCCAGTCTAAGGAGTTGCTTTAAAAGCAGCGGTACACTTTGAGTGCACTGTGTGGAGTTTTGAAACACTACTCTCATGATGACCTGTTCACCACAGTCAGGATTCTAAAGTGCTTCACTCTAAGCCCTAGCTAAGCCAAAATTCCTGCACTGAAGACAGCTTTCCTGATGGGCATGGAGTGGAGAACAACAGTATAACCTCCCGTTGCACTGCAGAGGATTAACGTTTAATTCATAGTGGAGTCTTTCTGTACCGTATGCAAACTTTAATAACTTTGCCTCAGGAGTGCTGTAATGTAGTGATCATGTGTTTTGCAAAATCACCAGAGCTCATGTGAAGTATGTGTCTCGTGCGCACGTGTCTAAATTCTTGATTCGACACACACTGCATTTCTTTCCCTTTCGTCTGCTGAGATCAAGCCTTTCTGTTCTTGCACCTCTTTGCTGTTTTTTTCTGTTCTCTCTTTCCCTCTCAGTGTCTTTTTCAGTCAGGGGTGTGTTTTCCTTCCTTTCCTCCAACGCTGAGCTGTTTCTGGTAGATATCGCTCTTCTTTTGGGTTACACATTCTTTGAAAATCTGTCTTGTCTTGTTGGTGATAATTTTACTCAGCAGCCATTAAGTGTCAATAGAGGATTAGGCTGTCCTAGCACAATCAAGGTTTTCATCCTATTTTATCAGTTAGGAATATCTTCTTTTGCACATGAAAGTAATGTTATGGAAGGGTGGTTTTTCCTCATTACTTCATAAATCAGAAGGCTGAGCACAGTCAAGGAGAAAAGCAACATGCCCAAATGTATGGATTAAGATGGTGTTAAACTCATCTTTATTGCCCATGTTGTACATTCAACTGTGAAGAAACGTTCACTGTTTTATAAATGATATTTCCGTGAGTCAAGCTCTGCTATGACCCTTTGGCCATTTTTGCTATTTTTAAGTATGTGCACAGTGTTGACGTAGCCTAGTAAACCTTAGCGATTGCATACATGCAGGTGGTTACGCTTGCTGGTGCACACTGCCTCCACAACACAGGCTAAGGACATTGTTAGTGAAGTGGGTTTGGCAGGGGGCTCTCCAGCCTGTGGCCCAGCTGCTCAGCTGACTCCCTGCCTTTGATCATGGGGATTATGGGCTCTCACAGCAAGGAGGGGTCACACCCTGTTTCTGCCCCTTCGCACAGCTCCTGCATACTGACACTATCAATGTTCTCTCCAGACAAAGAACAGCTTCATCTGCCCTCCTATTACTACAGGGCCCGGCAAAACATTATAGTGGTGTAGACTCATTTTCACAATCAGACTCAAGTTCCTTCAGCCTGAACCAAATCAGCTGTGAAACATGCCAGCCTGTTAACAAGGGCATCTAAGTGCAATATGTGCATTGAATCTAATGTGAGATTATAACCCCTGAAGTGCTTTGTACTTAGTCACATTGCAAGACTTCAGAGTGTGTTTGTCATTTTTTGTTTTTAGTCGGGCATTATGTTTTCAGTTATTGTGTTTCTTAAAATTATTTTAATAATATCCTACAATGGTCATTATATAATACTTTGTATACTGGTTTTTTATGTATAAACTTAAGTATAAATTTGACTTTTTTTGTTTCTTTCTCAATAATCATTCTTTTTTAATGTTGTCTATATTTCATGTTTTATTATTTTGTTTAGCATTTGGAAAGTTTTTTTTTCTGTTTTTACATTAAAATTTTTACTGCACTTATTAATTCCTGTGCTTTTCATTGGCTGTTTATTTTATGATGTTGTACCTAATGATAATTGTGGTATTATTAATGTTTCACACCTGGAATATATAGGGGGAGCTAGAGAAACAGCTCCTACAGGCCAATCCGATTCTTGAAGCCTTTGGAAATGCTAAGACCATCAAGAATGACAACTCATCACGTTTTGTGAGTGTACATGTACTACATCATCAGCATAGTTTACCTATGCATGCGGTCAACAATGCTCAAGCCCTATGGATCCATCTGTCTTGACTTTTAATGAAACCATTCAAAATCATAATATCTATTGTACCTTTATTTTTTCTTATACAATCAGAGGGCATCATTCAGCATAAATATTAAGTGTATCATATTCATTTTGTGCTCTTTCTCCAGGGTAAATTCATCCGCATTAACTTTGACGTGACCGGCTACATCGTTGGAGCCAACATTGAGACCTGTATCCTGAATCATGTGATTGAAAGAGAAGTTACACAAGAGGAATAATGTAGTTTCTGTAGCCACATGGAGGACTGCTAACTCAGACATTTAAGATATAACCATTAACTCTGGTGCTAATCTGTATTGATCGAAAGTTCCATGCATTCTTGTGCAAAGAGTCACTGGTTGAATCGGGATCACTGTACAAACACAGGGGAGTCATTGACATCTTGATAGTGTCAGAGTGTCAAACAAATGACACAATCATTAATAGCTGGGCTGTGATAAGTGACGATGAGCTCCTGTTGAAAAATGTCTCCTTAACACCGTTATCATCTCAGACCTGCTAGAGAAGTCCCGCTGTATCAGGCAGGCTAAAACTGAGAGGACCTTCCACATCTTCTATTACATGGTGGCTGGAGCCAAAGGGAAACTGCGTGGTAAAGAATGCATTATATTTGCGTGTCCATGAGCGAACTTCATTTAATAGGCTCAGAATTGAGGCCTGCCCCTAGTCCAATGTGCTTCTCACTTATCATCAGTCATGTTCTTCAGAATGTCTGTTTTGACTGGCTTCTAGATCGATCATGACAATATGTCAAGGAAGGGGCCTGTTAGTAAATGCATGCAGATCCCCTGCCAGTTGCTTCAGATAAAACTGTCAGTCCACAAAATAAATTTGCACACTCACCATAAAGACTCCATTGTTGTCTCTTACAGAGGAGCTGTTGCTGGAGAGCTTCAGCAACTACCGGTTCCTGGTGGCTGGACATGTCCAGCTTCCAGGACAGCAGGACGATGAGATGTATGATGAGACCATGGAGGCCATGGATATCATGGGTTTCACTGAGGAGGAGAGGATAGGTAAGACATCAGAGTGATGCATTTACGCCGTTGTTGGTTTCATAGCGATTTCACAGACTCCTTGGCGTTGTATGCATTGGGTCTCAGTGTTTTTCATCAGCTTTTAGCTGTATACTTCTAACCTGATTCTGCATGATGGCTTCTGGATGATACAGCACCTTTTCTTGATCTCAATGCATTTTGACTGTGGGGGGGTTCACTCAACTGACTCCAACCAACCACCGGCCATTGCCAGAATATTCACTACACATTATCTGAATTGGAGAACGAGGGAATTGTTAAGCTGGTAAAGGTGGGGGATAATCAAATTGTCATACTGAGAGAATCATGATGGCAGTTTAACCACTACCATCATGGGAAACTGGGACACTACTTATTCTTTGCTACAAGTGCCAAAGCATATTTAATACTCACAGCTGAGGCAGGAATTTGGTTTAGTCATCCTAAAGACAGTATCTCTTACAGTGTGGACTCGCCCTTCCTGTACTGAGGCATTGGTTTTTATTGCTTGGTCCAAAGGGCCCCCTGCTGGCCCACAGAGTGATAAGCTTGCTGATTATTTTTTCTCATATTAGGCATCCAGAAGGTGGTCTCCACAGTGCTGCATCTGGGAAACATTGAATTCAAGAAGGAAAGGAATCAGGAACAGGCTACAATGCCAGACAATACAGGTAAAAGACGGTTATGTGTCATATTTGTCAGTTATGTGTCATTTGGCTTAAACTGGTATGCTACAACAATAGCGATATTACTTTGCACTCTATGACTGACCATTTTTCTGTATTCAATATAACTTCCAGCGGCCCAGAAAGTGTGTCACCTGCAGGGCATCAATGTGACAGATTTCACCCGGGCCATACTAACCCCCCGCATAAAAGTGGGCCGGGAGCTGGTACAGAAGGCTCAGACTAAAGAACAGGTAATAAGACCTTTCATGAATGAATATCTTGTAGGCCTATATTTGATAGAAGATGCATCATTATGAGAGAAAATATGAGAGAAATTTGGTTTCCCGTACTGTTTTGTCATGTCTTATGTCTAAAGCCTCATAGGTAACTAAAAATCTAAGCTAAAATGATTGAAGGTATGAGTAAGTCATAATCCAGTTTTCCTCTTCACCTTGTAGGCTGATTTTGCTATTGAGGCCTTGGCCAAGGCCATGTATGAGCGTCTGTTCCGCTGGATCCTCGGGCGTGTCAACAAGGCACTGGACAAGACCAAACGCCAAGGAGCTTCCTTTTTGGGAATTTTGGACATTGCTGGCTTTGAGATCTTTGAAGTGAGAAGCTTATTCTGCCACAACCCAGGGCCACACATACCTTAAGCTTGACCTGGAACACAATGTTCTAACAAAATCATTCTTGATTTGATTTATTTCCCTGGAGCATTGTGCTGATGGTTGGATTTGTCTACAGGATAATTCCTTTGAGCAGCTGTGCATCAACTATACCAACGAGAAGCTGCAGCAGCTCTTCAATCACACCATGTTCATCCTGGAGCAGGAAGAGTACCAGAGGGAGGGCATTGAGTGGAACTTCATCGACTTTGGGCTGGACCTGCAGCCCTGTATTGAGCTCATTGAGAGGCCGGTCAGTCTACCTGTCCTACCTCTCAATCTGTACATGTGTGTGGATGTGTATGCTCAAGAGAAGAAATGCTAACCAGGTTTTAGTAAAAAAAAAACAGACCTCCTATTGAAATTGTCCATCATTGCACTTGTACTGAATCAATTCCTGTATGCATACCCTGTTATACTGTCTTGACGTTGTGTTTTTATGTGTCTGACTTGGTTCTCTCTCTGCAGAACAACCCTCCAGGCATCCTGGCCCTGCTGGATGAGGAGTGCTGGTTTCCTAAAGCCACAGACATCTCCTTTGTTGAGAAGCTGGTGAATACACAGGGCAACCACAGCAAGTTTGCAAAACCCAAGCAACTGAAAGACAAGACAGAGTTCTCAGTGTTCCACTATGCTGGCAGGGTAAGGAAGAGGCACAGAATTGTATTTATACAGTACAATGTTTGTCCTTTTTGTAATATGATAGACTCTCCCCAAATATTCAATAATGCAAAGCATTTTACCCAGTAAATTATTTTGTTGTTGAAGTGCATTAGATTTGCAACTTTTTGTCATGCATTTTTTAGGTGGATTACAATGCTACTGCTTGGTTGACTAAGAACATGGACCCACTCAATGACAATGTGACAGCACTACTCAATAACTCAGCTAGCAATTTTGTGCAAGATCTCTGGAAAGATGGTAAACCTTTAGGGCCAATTAGGCTTAATTATTTCGTTGTACTTTTGGCAAGTTTGAGAAGAGAATTATGTAAATCACATATGCTTATTGTACAAGTGCAAACACTTTTGTGTTTTATTATATTATCACTTTTATTTAAAGCTAAATGGGGAATTTAGTTAATCGGTTATTGAATGCTGTTATTCTCACACCATGTTTAGGAGAGGGAGAGATTGGGAGTACAATTAAATGCACATTATATGATGGAAAATACAATAAACATACAGTATACCATGAATTTTCCTAAATCTGACTGTCCAAACCAAATACACCATTGCATTTCATTTGTCTTGTGCATTCATGACAATGGAAATCTACTTTGGATAAACTGCAGTTGTACCTTTCTAGCTGCTTAGGAAACGGCGGAAACTGTAATTAACTGTTTCCCCCTACCCTGCAGCGGACCGTGTGGTGGGGTTGGACACCATTGCCAAGATGTCAGATAGCTCTATGCCTAGTGCCTCCAAGACCAAGAAGGGCATGTTTCGCACAGTCGGCCAGCTCTACAAGGAGTCCTTAGCCAAGCTGATGACCACGCTGCATAACACACAGCCCAACTTTGTGCGGTGCATCATCCCCAACCACGAGAAGAGAGTATGCACTTCCACACTCTAAATGCTAAATATTATGGCGCTGGAGTGTAATCAGTCCCTGAAAAGCTCAAACTTGTGGAATTTAGCCACAGCTATTGTCATTTCTCAATACATAGTTATTTGTCATTATTTGCAGTAAAATACAGGCCAGTAACATAACACATGAAGAGTGATTGTCTCCGTTCCTCTGGTTGCCATGTCTTTAGGCCGGAAAGCTGGATGCTAACCTGGTTTTGGAGCAGCTGAGATGCAATGGTGTGCTGGAGGGAATCCGTATCTGCCGGCAAGGGTTCCCCAACCGCATCGTCTTCCAGGAGTTCCGACAGCGGTGAGCTTCTCACCACACTTCTTCCTCAGTCTGCCAAACCACCTTGAGTAATAAATAGTGCATTTATAGTGGTACTCAATGAGACTCTGATGCTTTTTTTTTGGATATCAATAAGATGTTTGTAGTCCCTGGCATCTTATCTTATGTTTAGCAGAACAATGTCAAAAACATTTAAAATTTTCTCTCTTTGTGTTTTGTATCCTAGTTATGAGATCTTGGCTGCAAGTGCAATTCCTAAAGCTTTCATGGATGGCAAGCAAGCTTGCTGCCTGATGGTGAGGAAAACGTAGTAGTCAAAATGACTACATTCATAGATTGTTTCTGGTTTTTAAAGAAGAGTGAAACTTTAATTAAGAATTAATTAATTCCCCCTAAATCACCCTCCCTGCAGATCAAACACCTGGATCTGGACCCCAACCTCTACCGCATGGGTCAGAGCAAGATCTTTTTCCGCACTGGTGTGCTGGCTCACCTGGAGGAGGAGCGCGACCTCAAGATCACTGTCATTATCATTGCCTTCCAGTCCCAGGCTAGGGGCTACTTGGCCAGAAAGTGAGTCTATCATTCCCAGTGCTACATAGTGGATATGCTCCATTATGTAGAAAAGAAATATGATGTTAGTGTTAGGCCTGGAGAACATTGCCTTTTATAAACAAATCCATTTTCAAGTGTGCTCCACTCCAACCAACCAGCATCCCATTTGTTTACAGGGCATTTGCCAAGAGACAGCAGCAGCTGATGGCTATGAAGGTGATTCAGAGGAACTGTGCTGCCTACCTCAAACTGCGCATCTGGCAGTGGTGGAGGCTGTTCACCAAGGTGAGATGATAGGGCTCTGCAGAAGTACTTAATACAATGTGAGCCACTTAACTCAGTTTGACCCAAGTCACTACACCCAAGACAGTGAATGATTTTTTTTATCCTCAAAGTACTGAAGTAATGAATGTCCCAATATTGCCTTTCAGGTCAAGCCCCTGCTGCAAGTGACTCGACAGGAAGAGGAAATGGGCCTGAAGGATGAAGAGCTGACAAGGGCAAAAGAACAAGCCCAGAAAAGCGAAACGGAGCTAAAGGAGATCACCCTGAAGCACACACAGGTCAGGGCAATTCACCAGTGTCAGTAGTCCAGCTGGAGGAAGCATTTTTCATCTTCAGTCTGCCTCACACATGCTCTTTCTGTCTCTGTGCTCAGCTGTTGGAGGAGAGGAACCAGCTGCAGGAGCAGCTACAGGCAGAGACAGAGCTGTTTGCCGAGGCTGAGGAGATGAGGGTGCGTCTGGCTGCCAAGAAACAGGAGCTGGAGGAGATCTTGCATGAGATGGAGGCGCGGCTGGAGGAGGAGGAGGACCGAAATCAGGCCATGCAAGTGGAAAGGAAGAAAATACAGCAGCAGATCCAGGTGTGATTACATCATGTGCATTCCCAGTTCAAAGTGTACCTTATTGGAAGTCTCCACCCCGGTCTTGGCAATTCACCATCCAGATGTGTCCTGTGATTCTGGAGGAGTTAGGCCACCTAGCAAGCACTAGCATTTAAACCATACACTTGCCAAAGTTATTAAACACCCAGTGAAGTGCTGTTTGCAATGAAATATAAAGGAGATATGTAGAACCATTTGAGGTGCTGCATCAGCCGTGAAGTCAAGTATCTCATCAGAAATTCTTGTGTTTCTAGCATGCAAAAGAGCATGCTTTTTAATTATGGTTTATCCAATTAATGGTTGATCTTGAAAAATCATTTACATGTTGATCATTTTCTCTGCTGTCCCTAGGACCTGGAGGAGCATTTGGAGGAAGAGGAGGATGCCCGTCAGAAACTGCAGCTGGAGAAGGTGACAGCTGAGGGCAAGATTAAGAAACTGGAGGATGACATCCTGGTGATGGAGGATCAGAACAACAAGCTGCTCAAGGTAAGTGCGAGTCTCCTGCTGTGTTCCAAACCACACATGCAGAGTTTGTATTAAGATTTCTTAAAATAACAATAGACTGCCACGTTGATTTTAGGAGAGAAAGCTAATGGAGGAGAGGATAGCAGACTACAGCTCCAACTTGGCTGAGGAAGAAGAGAAATCCAAGAACCTGACTAAGCTGAAGAATAAACATGAGTCCATGATATCAGAGCTTGAAGGTTAGCCTGCCCTATAAATTTTTCCAAATTTTAATATTTCTTAATCCTTACACATTCCTAAATCATCACAGCTGTCATCATTCATTGGGCCTGTGGCTGCATCTGTATTCAAATTTTTTCAAACATAAATGACAAACGGTATGTGAACACTTGTTATCTATGCAGTCCGTTTGAAGAAAGAAGAGAAAACCCGGCAGGAGCTCGACAAGGCCAAGCGCAAGTTAGAGGCGGAGTCCAATGATCTCCAGGAACAGATTGCCGATCTGCAAGCCCAGATTGCCGAGCTGAAGGCACAGCTGGCCAAAAAGGATGAGGAGCTCCAAGCTGCACTGGCAAGGTATGTCCCCCTGATACAGCGTTTGACTTTTTTCAATATAATACTTTTTTTACAGTACACTGGGGGGGATTCTCAAAACATTAACATTGTTATATTTTCCACCTGTTTTTGATGTTAAAACTCCCTGAAGTAAGAGAGATCTTCAATTTGCAATTTATGAAAATGATCATAAAGTAAAAAATAAAAATAAAATTTTTCCCACCTGGTTTAGTCCCGAGATAAATACAAGTATATAATTTGTGTGATGTGTTTTTTTCAATTTGCGACAGTTAATGTGACTGAAACTTGGTGGCTGTTTTATGGCAGACTGGAAGATGAGATGGCCCAGAAGAACAATGCCCTGAAGAAGATCCGTGAGCTGGAGGGACACATCTCTGACCTGCAGGAAGACCTGGACTCTGAGCGCGCTGCCCGCAATAAGGCGGAGAAGACCAAACGTGACCTGGGAGAGGAGCTGGAGGCACTGAAATCTGAGCTGGAGGACACTCTGGACAGCACTGCCACCCAGCAGGAGCTCCGGTGAGGACCCCTCTGAACACAGTCCAGCAGCCATCCACGTGTCTGCAATGTCTGTCTGTCATGTTCAGAGCATCAGTTCCTTAAACGCATGACAAGCCTACACAAGCATGGTTTGGTAATGCATAAGAGGTGCATAATATTTGCATCATAGCTGACTAAATTAGTAATTATAAGAACCTGGTTGTCTAACAGATTCCACAGAATGACAGCACAGAGGACAGGAGTTATTAAAATGTATGCCTTTTAACCCTGGCAACCTTGCACAGGGCAAAACGAGAGCAGGAAGTGACCCTGCTGAAAAGGGCCATGGAGGAGGAAGGGCGTACACACGAGGCACAGGTGCAGGAGATGCGGCAGAAACATACGCAAGTTGTGGAGGAACTCACCGAGCAACTGGAGCAGTCCAAACGGGTACAAGCCATCACTGGTGAAACACACATCTTTACTGCAGCATATGTTTGTGCAAAGGCAGTTTCGCGTGCATCGTGAATTCGGAGGTGTTGAGGTGAGTTTTCCATGTGCAGGTGAAGTCCAACTTGGAGAAAGCCAAGCAGGCTCTGGAGAAGGAGTCATCGGAGCTGAGCATAGAGGTTCGCTCTCTGAGCCAGGCCAAACAGGAGCTGGAGCACAAGAGGAAGAAGGTGGAGGGGCAGCTGGTCGAACTGCAGTCACGCTTCACCGACAGCGAGAAGCAGAAAGCCGAGCTGGGGGACCGCGTCTCCAAAATCACTGTAAGCGCTCCTCAGGTTCAAAATTTGGCAGGAAGTGCTACTGTCATTCAGATCAGTGAATGTGGAAAATAATAAAAGCCTAGATGCACAAGAAACACCAATACTAAAATAACGGTAATGATAGAACAGTTTTAAAAACTTACTTCAATCCTGACAGGTGGAACTGGAGAGTGTGACCAACCTTCTCAATGAAGCAGAGGGCAAGAATATCAAACTGAGCAAAGATGTGGCCGGCCTGACCTCCCAAGTCCAGGACACACAGGTACTGCACTGATTAACTGCCTTGTGACTGTAGTTCTGTCCTGAGATTTATTCTGAATACTTAATATTACAACACATTCCCAAAGTGCACAATGACTGCTGTTCCCTATACACTTCTCAAGGAAGCCATCTGCTAATCCCCATTGGTCTCCCCAGGAGCTGCTTGCAGAGGAGACGAGGCAGAAGCTGGCCGTTTCAACACGCCTGCGTCAGATGGAGGACGATCGCAATGGGCTGCAAGAGCAGCTGGAGGAGGAGATGGAGGCAAAGAGGAATGTGGAGAAATACGTCTCCACCCTCACTGTGCAGGTCAGCCTTCCTGTTGGGAGTCACTGGGCTTGAGAATGAGCAGGAGCCTGAATGAACAGATAAGGGATATTTATCATGTGATCTATGGTCAAAAATAATTTGGCTTATCTTCAAAAGAGAGCCAGTCCATTTTCAGGAAATAAACACTGAGCTAGTGTTAGATGTTGGCCAATGCAGATTAAAGTTTCACATCTTTGTGTGTGGCCCTGAGTCTTGTCCTTCAATGACACCAGCTGTCAGACTCCAAGAAGAAGTTGGAGGAGTTTTCCAGCAACGTGGAGCTACTGGAAGAGAGCAAGAAGCGGCTGCAGCGAGACCTGGAAGCAGCCAACACGCAGTTCGAAGAGAAGGCCTCAGCCTACGACAAATTGGAAAAGACAAAGAACCGTCTGCAGCAGGAGCTAGAGGATCTAATGATGGACCTGGACAACCAGAGGCAGTTGGTGTCCAACTTGGAAAAGAAGCAGAAGAAATTTGACCAGGTGACTGTTCACATTTCACTTTGGTCTGATGAGAAATTATTTCAGCATAGACACACACATCGTTACCTTACCCTCTGTATTTCTCACCATCTGTACCTGTCAGATGCTTGCAGAGGAGAAGAGCATCTCCAACAAGTTCGCAGATGAGCGTGACCGTGCGGAGGCCGAGGCTCGAGAGAAAGAGACGAAGGCCCTCTCTTTGGCCCGGGCCCTAGAGGAAGCTCAGGATGCCCGCGAGGAGCTGGAGAGGGCCAACAAAGCCCTGCGCACAGAGATGGAGGACCTGGTCAGCTCCAAGGATGACGTTGGCAAGAGTGTGAGTCGTCATCTTTTTATATTTTTGCTTTTTATACTAAGTCGAAAATAAAGCAGTAATTATACTGGATCTTTATTTACTCTCAGTCTACTCTCTGATAAAGTCAAAGAATATGATTAGTCCCACTCTTGAATGATTTATTGGAATAATCTAAGGATGCCACATTAAAGCTTGTGCTCTCTCTTTCCTTGGCAGGTGCATGAACTGGAGAAATCAAAGCGTGGGCTGGAGGCTCAGGTGGAGGAAATGAAGACCCAGCTGGAGGAGCTGGAAGACGAGCTGCAGGCAGCTGAGGATGCCAAGCTGCGTCTGGAGGTCAACATGCAGGCTCTCAAGGCCCAATTCGAAAGAGACCTGCAGGGCAGAGATGAGCAGGGTGAGGAGAAGAAGAGGCAGCTGATAAAACAGGTATGGATGCTCCACCATCTTCACATTTGCTTTTCCATATTTCATATGTGCTTCCATACTCTCACGTTCATTAAATTTCTGCCTTTCCATTGAAAGTGAGGCAAGGCATCACACATCTGAATGAGCAGGTGGTGTGAGAATCCCTGTGTGCATGTCCTCTGCAGGTACGCGAGCTGGAGACAGAGCTGGAGGACGAACGGAAGCAGAGAGCCATAGTGTCTGCTGCCAAGAAGAAGCTTGAGGGAGACATCAAGGACCTGGAGGGTCAGATTGAAACATCCAACAAGGGCCGAGATGAGGCCATCAAACAGCTGCGCAAGATCCAGGTGGGCTGAGCTTAAATGCACAGAAATGACTGGTCCTATGGATGTCCTGTGTGCTTCCCACATTATCTTGACTGACTTGCGTTCCACAGGCCCAGATGAAGGACTTCCAGAGAGAACTGGAGGATGCTCGTGCAGCCAGGGAAGAAGTGCTATCCACTGCCAAGGAGACTGAAAGGAAGGCCAAGAGTCTAGAAGCAGAACTGATGCAGCTGCAGGAGGTACTGAATTAAACCTTATAATCACTCTTCATTCATCCTTCCTAAAATCTTCATGAAATTAGCCTACACACAGAGCCCAGGCTGACCTTTCTCTGGCTCTACTCGTAGGATATGGCTGCAGCAGAAAGAGCACGCAAGCAGGCAGAGGCTGAGAGGGACGAGCTTGCCGATGAGCTCGCCAGCAACGCCTCCGGAAAGTGAGTGTCACTGCCAGAGGAGGGAGTAAAGAGGAGGGGATTGAGATGGGCAGGTCTGGTAGGTGCCAGAGCAGAGTGTAGTGTAACACTGCAACATTTGCAGGTCGGCGCTGTCTGATGAGAAACGGCGTCTGGAGGCTAAAATCTCCCAGCTGGAGGAGGAACTGGAGGAGGAACAGAGCAACATGGAAATCCTTAATGACAGGCTGAGAAAGAGCACACAGCAGGTAACAACAGAAACGCAGGCTGTTGCACCTGCTAACCCATAGATTATTGTGTGCAGATGTGTACAGGTGCCGTACAAATTTCACAACAGAGTCTTCATGTGCTCCCCTCTTTGTTCACTAAATCAGGTG
Organism: Anguilla rostrata; assembly: GCF_018555375.3. Classification (NCBI taxonomy): domain Eukaryota; kingdom Metazoa; phylum Chordata; class Actinopteri; order Anguilliformes; family Anguillidae; genus Anguilla; species Anguilla rostrata. The sequence continues at coordinate 49,683,838 of NC_057934.1, forward strand.
GATCAGCTCAACAATGAACTTCAGACAGAGCGTACCACATCTCAAAAGAATGAGAGTGCACGGCAGCAAATGGAGAGGCAGAACAAGGAGCTGAAGGCCAAGCTCCAGGAGATGGAGAACCAGGTCAAATCCAAGTTCAAGTCCTCCATCACTGCCTTGGAGGCCAAGGTGCAGCAGCTGGAGGAGCAGCTTGAGCAAGAGAGCAGGTAAAGAGCAGCTTTCAGGGAGCAGGTCTCCACTACACTGTGCTCCATCATGATCATTCTGTGTGATTCTTGTTGACCAAGCTTTATTAGCTTTAGAAAAACGTGTGTGAAGTTTAATATCCAGCATAGCTACAGATTGAAGTGCTCATCACACCTTTAATGTGATTTTGATAAGGGAGAAGCAGGCCACTGCCAAGGGCATGCGGCAGAAGGAGAAGAAACTGAAGGACTTGATGATCCAAGTTGAGGATGAGCGTAAGCAAGCAGAGCAATATAAGGACCAGGTAAACTATCCATGACCTCCACACATGTAAACACTACAGTTCAGCTATTCCTGTGAATATAAAAAAATAGAATTGAACTTTTTTTTTTCATTTTAATTTCCACCAGTGTTCACTGGGACAGTTACACTGAACTTGGGAGAGCCACTTCGCTGCTCTCCCTTCTGAGTCCTACAGAATAAGTGACACTATCGTACCACCCCATAGGCAGACAAGGGCAGTGCGCGGGTGAAACAACTGAAGAGGCAACTGGAGGAGGCAGAGGAGGAGTCCCAGCGCATCACGGCTGCTCGCAGAAAGCTGCAGAGGGAACTGGACGAGGCAACAGAGGCCAACGATGCCATGAGCAGAGAAGTCAACTCCCTCAAGACCAAACTCAGGTAGGAGACCATAGGCCAAGAGAGGGCAGTGTGCTTGAGCACATTCCTTCTACAGCTGCTAATGGAAAATGTCTCACCCTCCCCTCCACCATCCCAATGTCCTTCGCCTTTGCACTGGTATGTCAGTCTTATATTCCCTTCAGTTAGATGTAAATAGGACCTATCTGACTGGTTTATGCTATAATTATTTCTTCTATTTGGCATAATTTTCGTGAAGTCCCCCATCTTGACCTCAGATTCAGTCGCGATCAATTCATGTCAGGACTGCTGCTCTGAAGTAAGTGAGACAGGACTAAATGCTGGACATTGTCATGCCTTCATAGCACCACTTTCACGTCCTTAAAAGCACTGAAAAAGATCACACCTTTCTCTAGCTTCCCATCAGTAGAGATACATGACACAGCACTGTGCTTGTTAAAAAGTACCCGTTTTATTTTCCCTGACACTGTTTATGAAATGTGGTAGGAGCTGACATGATTCATCCCTGAGAGAAAAGGGGGTGGTTGCGATTGTGTGTGTGGGCGGGTGTCTGTGAGGGCTTTTTTTAATGAGTCTGTCTGCCCAGCACTGGCCTTGGCTGGATTCTGACAATAGAAACGAAGGCCTGTCTGTCTTTATTACAGAGGCAATCAGGACCCCCCGCAGTGATTTAGCAGGTACCTCTGCCTTCAGAAGCTGCTTAATTACAACACCTTTTTCTCATTCACTTACCACTGTCTACTTCGCTCATGCTTCTGCCTGAAAGAGTGGAGCTGAAATATGGTTAATGGATCATAGTACCAAACCAAGGCCATCGGAGAAGGACTGTCACGCAAAGTGAAGCGTGAAATGCTTCCCCATGTGCACTTTACATATGTACAGCTTCCAGTGTGAGACCATGTTTCCCTCTATTCTGAGAGCCTGGTTTAGTGCCCTAAACCAAACTCATTTCCCAGTGCTGGGAAGCAAATGAGTGACAAAGATAACTCGCCTGCCAGTAACAGCATTAAAACAATCTTAACCATGTCTGCCCAAAAAGCAACAACCTCTGAAGTGTTCTGCATTCAGGCTGCTGAATGCAGTTCATTTTGCTGCTATTTTGCAAGCGGTACTCACTTTTTGAAGTTACACACGTTGAAGTTACACAGTTACACATGTAATTGTTTCACAAAGAAAGATTTACTGTAAGTTTTGTGACATATAATTGAATAATGTTTGATATCACTATGCCTGGGGTGAAGTACTACTGGCATTCAACTGGTTTCATTTAAGCAGTAAATTAAGAGTACTTCACGAGTCAGTCAGAGAGCAATACTGATGTTCTCCTTCAATGAAGATGTCAGGTAAGTGGTAAGGGAACATGAATATCAAGCTTTGGCTGACTCACATAAAGGTGGTTTTATTTTAAAAGCCCTGAAAAACTTCCATCCTTTGTTCTGAAATACTAGCCCAAAACGTGGAACCAATTTTTTGTCTCATCACTTCAGTATTCTTATTTCCTTCAGTGATTACAGTGTACATTTGTAACTCCTTAGGAGTGCTACTGATGCTTTTAGAGTCTAAGAAACAAGACCGTGAGTTCCATTTGAGGGACGGTCTTGTTCAGTGAGTGCCATAGTGCCTTTTCATGTGGAGCTCATGAGGATGGAGCCCCACCATTAAGTCGTTAAAAGTGACATTCCGGCACTAATGTGGAGAGACCGGGTCTCTCACTCTGTCCGTCTGCCGTCATCCTCACCTGCGCATCTGTGGATTTTCAGGCGTGGAAACGAGCCATCCTTCAGCAGCGGACCGCGACGCATGGGAGGGGGGAGGAGAGGAGTAATGGACAACACCGACGCTTCTGAAGAAGAGGGAGACTCACAGGGGGACTTCAACGGAACCAAGGCTGACTAGAGGAGCACATGCATCAAGATAAATTACCCCATTTATTCCCAGACTTATCTGCTTATCATTCAAAACAAATTAATTAATGGCTACTTAATTTTCAACTATCATTCGATACAATCCAAAGGGGTCAATCTGTAAGCTAACCGCTAATGGGTTGCATCATCATTTAGGAGGCAGGCCATTCTCCGTCTGACTATTCAAAGATAAACGTGAAAACATTCTGATAATGAAACCAGTGATTCTGATTTTTTTGTTTTGGGTGTTGGGAACTTTGGTTTGATTTGCTGTTCTGTGATGCACCGTTTTCTACCACACCCTCAAATTACAATATCTTTCCTAATTGCATATTATGTTTACACAGCAATCGCCACACATGCAGCAGATACAGTGCTGTCATTTCCCACTTTGGCCTGCAAAAATAAGACTTTTTACTTTGTGCCAGTCAGAAATCAAAATGAAAGGACACCTTTCTAGACCCACAAACTAGTTTAATTGCTGAGGTATTAGAAAGGGTGAGATTTGAAATTGTGTCAAACAGAATTTTCCAGTGGAAACAAAAAGCAAAGCTGGTCTGGCCCACTCACATACATGTCTGAAAAGGTGACCGGCATTCTATGCCATGCATGTGCTCTTCAGATTTGTCCATCCAATTAATTTGTTAATTTAAGTTTTTGTATTGTTCCCTTGTGAAATTTGTTAAAAAGATTTTATTTAGGTTTTCTGATTATTATTGTACTGAGGAACCTATTTCAAGGTCATTGGAGACTAGCCTTCTATACATGTCTAAAGCATCATGCCTCTCCTCTGGCTTTGTAATTGCCAACACTGTACTGTCCTGCAGAAGAGTATCGAAAAGACATTTCAAGAGACCATCTTTTCTTTCCTGTCTACACAAGTGTTACATTTCTTCTGAATGTATTTTTTTTTTTGTTGTTGTTTTAAATCAAGGAAGCCAATGTTTTAAATCTAGGTTATTAAATGTAGTACTACCATTTAAGACCCCTGAAATATCCTACATATGACACAAAGTTAGAAAAGGTCCTCGTATTTCTCTTCAGAGCAGGAATATTATAAAATGTTATTGCCAATGCTTTTGTTCATTTAATGTGACCTTTTTCAAACACTTAATATACAAATAAATTCTCTATTTTTCTGTACAACATAAATTCATGCACTGGTCACTATAAAGTTAATTATCAGTAGTCTAAACTTTTTCCAAAACTTAATTGACGTTTTGTGAAACCACCTGCACGTGAAATAAAGTGTGTCCACACAACCCAATAAGTGTTACATTTTTCTTTAGCACTGTATCCACATACCCCACCCACACTACAACCAGAATTAAGTTCAATGAAAGCACTACAACTCACACATTTAAGAATGTTTTTAATGTACACATTTGGATACAAAAAAAATTTTGCGACCCAAACTACCTTAGCTATTTTAACATACCTCAGGTCCGTACAAGAAAACTCAGATTACAAATGTTGTGGTGTGGATACCACACTCACAAACACACAGATCTCCCACACTCTTTTTGAGGCATATAACAAGTCATATTATGAGCTGCTGCCCTCCTAGTAACAGCATAATCCATAGAAAAATAGCCCTGCCCCAGTTAGTACTTGTAGTATTGTGATGTTTATTTGCGTATTTTGCTAACAGTGCAAAGATCACATCTGCCCCTGAGCTGTAGTCTGGAACAAGCAGGCCTGTACAGCCAATTCCACCAACATACCTCCCATTTTTTTATCAGTATCCTAAAAGGACAGTAACAACTAATGCACCTTAATGTACCTTACTAATCATTCTCCATTTTTAACATAAAATGCATTTTATCCTTCACTGAAGTATACAAATGTCCTTATTTTAAAAATATGAAATGGTTAATCTTTTCTGGGAGAGAAAAACTGTTCCGGCCCTGAAATGGATTTTCTAAAATGTATCACTAAAGTTTGGTTGCTAAAACTACGCCTCCTGATCTCCTGACATTCATGTTTCACCCATCTGATAAGCCAGACAGCAGGTGCTATATCAAATATTCTGCAGTGCTCCAAACTCAGGAAGGGAAGCCTAAACAAATCTCTATACATTCAACAACAGTGTGTTAGTATACCCTAGCTTCAGAAAACATCACAACTTCTCTTTCCAATGCCTCCCACAAAAAAGAAAATCAGTAGTTTCCAAAACATGCACCACAAATCTCCGGTAAACCCTAGACTTGAAAGGAAATGTGCCTTCAAGATCCAATGGTGCTACAGACACACACACACACACACACACAGACACAAACACACACACACATATATAACAAAAAGGCTTGATATTAAGGAAACAGGCTCTGTCTAATCATTGTGTGCTATTCTTTATAGTTAATCGTGTAAATTATATTTTAGATGTGGCCTATTCAGTCTTTACACATAGGACAAGAAAACTACTTCAGTAGTTTCTGCTTCAGAACAGTATTATTAAAGTCACTGGATGCAAAACGCACATAAAAACCTTTGAAAACATGTTGACAATTTGCTAATCATACTCTCCACTGGTGATATCTTACACCTACAAAACCATTCAAAAAATGAAAAACAACCTTTCTATTTGTGTGTTTTAGCAACACTTCTGCTCAAATATACATCATCCCACAAACCAAATCTTATGAGACAGGTACTAAGGATCAAATAAATGTGCAAAACCAAGTTTCATCCTGGTTACACCACACAACCGCTCATGTTCTGAAATATGTCCAGTTCTTTGGCATATATGCAACCCTACTGGTCATTAATGTCCAGTCTGGCTGCAATATTGTGACCAGCCAATGCATACACTCAAAAGTCTAGATCCTTAATTAAAGGAATAGTTTGGAAATTTTTATCTCCATCTCATTTTTTGACTCACCCATGATGTTACTGCCAAAGAGAACATTTCATGTCAATCAGGGCTTCACCATCACACCGGACATGGAGCTCCTGCTAGTGAGCCGCAAGCTACAACGGAAGTGACGGGGGAACCTTCATGCAGCACCAAAATCAGTTACACGCACTCCACAGTGCACCCTCTGCTGTCTATAATCACCATTTCAAGCTATTATTTCATAATGTTGAAGTCAAATTACCACTAAATCTGAAACTGTATGGCGAGTATCACTCGCTGCACGCAGCAACTTCTGCACAGTATTATAAAGCAACAGATTTTAGTGGTAATTTGACTTCAACATTATGAAATAACAGCTCTAAATTGTTATTATAGACTGTGCCATGGGATTGTCTTTGCCGAAGGTGCACTGTGAACTGTGGAGCAAATAGGGCTAGATATCAAAAATTCCAAACTATCCTTTTAAGCATTGGATGAGCTTTTCATAGTCAATATTGGTGCTGATTAGGTATATTCCTTTTTGTTCCACTGGGTGTCAGTGTAGAGTAATTTTCACCAATGCCTGGGGGGAAAACATAAATACTGCTGTACATGTCCTTTCAGCTTTGTAAGGGAAGAGATAATAAATGGGGAGGGTAATCACACCATGGGCATGTATTGAGCGCAGTCAAAATACATTACATACTCAGGTATTAAAGTTGTTTTGTGCAAAGCCCAATGCTGTTGTGAACACTGAGCAACAGCTTTGAATGTATGAAGAAGCTTCATACCCCTCCTTTTAAAACTGAAATTTAAAAAAAACTATAAAAGATTAAAAGCCTGTCCTAAACCAGGGAGGTCAACAGAGAACTCTCTCATTCTCATTTGCTACCATCATGGACTCAATATTTCGTAAGTTGCAGCAAAAATTAAGACCACCAAGTTTTCAAAATAGCTTAAACATCCCTGGTGAGAGTGCACACAGGATGAACTTCCACTTCTTGGTATCATTTTTTCCCCCCATTTCTGCAAATTTGGTTTTGTAAAAAAAAAATAAAAGTAGAAATAAAACATTAAATAAAATACAACTCTATTTTTCTGTTTTTCACAGTGCTTTAGTGTATAGGCTGAGCCACACCGATCAAAGTTCAGCAAAAGAAGGACTGTTCCCATTGGTTGTGCATTGTTAGTCTCACACATGGACACACTCACTCACACACACACATTTAACGCTGCTCTCGGCAAGAGACTCGAGAGAGAACTTCCTGCTTCTCTCATTCACCACGCTGAAGACAGTTCACAGAGACAGAGAGAGAGTGCACTGTTAGGTCGAAAGCATTCAGGCCAGACCCCACAGAGAATACGACTCAAAAGGTAAAAGGGATGGTGCCTTCCAATGCATTGTAAAAGGCAGCAGCGGCTAACTGATAACTACCGACAGGCTCCACTTCCTCACTACGGTTAATCCCCACAAAGAAGGACAAGCTGGCATTAGGAGGAGGCGACAATTACGGATTATTGCAGGCAGGGCAAGGAAATGTTAGCTTTTTCATTCCTTCCCACAGAATGCCAAACTTCAAAGCATCTCTGTTTATTTAAGTGGTTTTCAGCAGCAAAGTCTATTAAGTGGTTTGTGGACTGTCCGAACGAGGCCTGCAGGAGTCTGGGAAGAGGAACTATGCCAGCGTACAGAGGCCTTGGTAAAAGCAAAGGAATTTTGGAGCATTGGAGGAAAGAATGCAGCATTAACATCTTCTAGCGATGCCGGGTCGAGCGAGCCTGTGGAGGGCGATGTGAGCGGGGTCTCACAGCAGGATCTTTACCACTCCCTGCGGGGGCTGCATGGCCGAGGAGGCCACGCTCGGAGACGCCGGGGCAAACTCCAACCGCTTCGCCAAGCTGCAGAAAACACAACCGAAACGGAGGAGCGCTAAATCTTCACAAGTGTGCGTCAGGGCAGCTGAAATTAGCTTGATGGGAAGTGAAGTTTTATTACTCCAGGCATTATACGTTATCACAACAACCGTCTGGCTACGAGAAGGTCGACATGCCACAGCTGCTACGGCTTCACGCTTAAATGCAGTAAATTATGTGAGAAATACTCAGACCTGAAGTGTGCCCCTCACTTTATTTTTGATGGGAAAATGCTAAGGAACATGCCTCCTTGTTCTCTGACCTGGCTTCTGGCCAGAGGCAGCTGCCAGCCAAAGACACTTATAAAAGTACAAAAACTGTAGCTCAGGGTTGCTTAAGGAAGAAAAGTCCTACAAGGGAGTGTCAGAGCTTTGCTCCGATTGGCCAAGAGGACGAAATTACAAAATTCAACACAGAACATGGGAGGATCCCTCACCCTTTCTCAAACAGGCTGGAATGGTTCTCAGATCCGTCTCGTGGAATAGTGGGTGCCCCTGGAGCAGCAGTGATGGCTGTTCGGCCTGGCGACTGATCGTACACAAAATCTCGACAGGAGGCCAGCTTTGACTCCAGGTTCTGAAACGACAGACCAAACCAACATGGAATGAGAGACTTTGTTCCTTGCCAGAGGACAAAGGACAAATCTTCTCCACATCTGCCAGAAATGTGCGTGTGTACGAAAGCATGCGCAAGGACATTTCAATTGAAGCTCTGTTAAGGCACAAGGCACAGTTATACAACTATCACATGATGGATAAAAAAAATTAATTAAAAAAAGTAACAGACAAAATAAGGCGTCCTGTATTCTAGGTGTCACTGTCCACAAATGATCCCAAGGCCTAGAAATGGTCTTGAGGCAAGGCTGCTCTTACCCCCACTTTCCTCAGCAGCTCTCCCACGATGTTGAGGGCAGAGATTCGGGCGGATGTAGTGAGCGGAGTTCCAGTCAGACCGTCGCCTGGACACAAGCATGCTGCAAGTTAGCACACCGCACACTTGGCCCTGGCTTTATGATGCCCGACTAGTTTTACATAGCAGGCGCAAGAGTTTAAATATCTGGCACTAATGCAAATTCTTATCTCGGTAACTGAGCTCTATCAGTTGCACGTCAGCCTGAAACAGCTCGGGCGGGGCGGCGCGTGCTGCTCTGTCTCACCTCGGCGGTAGGAGGACGGGGGGGTGGAGAATGTGCCGTTTGTGCCGCGTGGTCCAGAGGGGGTGGACGGGAGGGAGGGGAGGCCGGACGGGGTCTTCTCGCCATCCTTGGCCGGGCCCTGGGACGGCCGGCGCTCCTGCTTCTGCTGCACGGCCAGCTCCTGCCGCAGGTCTGCCACGCGCACGGGAACAACAGGCCAGCCTCCGTCAGGTCCCACGCACACAGCCGCCATTCAGCAAAAACCACACGTCTCCCTCTGCCGCCTCGGCTCAAAGCCGCCTTTCACTCCATATCAATCGCACGGAACAGTGACCCCCCCCCCCCCACGACCACCACCATCACCATCACCATCACAACCACCCCCCCACCGCAGTTTCACTGTGTTCCTATCTGCCCCCTTCACCCCCACACCTCTGGCCTCGTCCTTCAGCCTCTGCACCGACTCCAGCAGGTTCTCCTTCTCGTCCAGCTCGCTCTCCAGGAAGGCGTTCCTCTCAATCACGTGGTTCATTCTCTGCTCAAAGTCCTCCAGGGACATGATGGTGGCCCTGAGTTTAGAGTGCAGACGGAGAGAGACGCATGAAAAAAACAGCTCAGCCAAAATACATCAGGAACATTCCATTCCGATGCTCACATACAGAGACGCAGTGAGGAGGGAGCTGACCTCTTGGCTCTCTCCAAGTCGTCGTTGGACTGTTCCAGCTCTCTGATGTACTTCTGAAGGTGGTCCTTGACAGCGGTGGTCTCCGCCAAGTCTCCCTCAAGTGTGGAGATCTGTCTGAAAGCTTCTGAATGCTGGATCTCAAGTTTCTCCTAAAAGGGGTCCAAAAATCAGACCACACCAATGAACGCACTGCCAGCAAGACTTTGGCATAAAATATATCAGGCAGTGACCATTCTCATTTATTAATACCTGGCCTGAAGGAATTCAGCAGCTGCCATTTACATTAATGCAAATGTAAACCAGTTTCTCATCCCACATCTTTTTACATTTCCCCAATCCGACAAATGATTTGAGCATTTCCCTTGTTTGTTCACAGTCATTTGAAACGCTCTTTAAAAACGAATGTGCCGGCATGCGGACAAAGCCCTCACAGCCTTCACACAACAGGCACACTGCTGCATTATTCCGTGCCCCCCTCCAGACAGCAGAACAGAAATAACAGTCAGCTGCTTCCTCGGCTCTGAACTGGGCCTCTGTGGACGGCCGTGGCGATGAATCGGCGATTGTGTTCATGCGTGCGCCGCGTACTAGAGGACTGACCTCACTCGCGCAGCCTGGCAACCGGCCTCCACGCTGCTGCCACACACAGCCGTGCAACATGCTTCTACCCGCCTCATCCCAGGCCTACCTCAGACAACACACTCGCCACTACAGCCATTCGCCAGGGACAGATTTATGACTCCCTTTAAAACAGCAAGGCCGTGGTCACCTTCATCATTTAGTACTTAAGTCATGGGCCGACTTACTTTTCTACGTGCCCTAGAAAAACGCCATGGCAACATGGGTGCTGGGGGCAATACCTTGTAGGTCTCCAGGTCCATGCGCAGGCGGTTGTTTTGGGACAGCAGCTCTCGGTTCCGAGATTCACACTGCTTTAGCTCCGCCTCCAGCTCAGCCTCGTAGTCACGACTCATCTGCTGGAACTCCTGCAGCTCCTCCTGGGCTGCCTCCGCACTGCACACACACACACAAACACACTGAGTATGTGTCCCATTACTTATCAAGCCGCCACACTCAAACTGAACAGACACAAGAGATGCGTAATCCACAAATATTTATTAATGCGTATTAACACCATAGAATAAGAATGCCTTGATCAAGAGCAAAGAAAATTACCTGGGTAAAAAAAAAAAAAAACTGAGAGTAAAGAGTGGCCAAGATGCATTGTTATATACCACTGACTACAAGTAACCATAGCTACTGATAGCATGTTTGTTTCCCACCTGTCTGCTTCATAAATACTGGTTGCTCATCTGATTTTTGTACATTTGTCCGGCAGCCTATGTCTCCACCATTTTGATTAAAACCTTTTTCATTTTAACACAGCTAAAATTTCACAAACATAATACGCCTGAAATGCTTATTTGGGCTTGTGTTTCATATAGCCAGCCTCAGGCTGCAAGCTTGTTCATTCATTCTCCAGTCAAACCTTAAGTCTCTTTTGCACCGAGCTCTTGGACTGGGAGTCATATTAGAGACAGACTGATAAATTCCTGGGAATTGTCATTTACCAAGCTGTTGAATGCAAAAGAAACTGAGTCAGGCGCAGATCCTGAGTGTACCAATATAGAGGCAGCAATTATCGTTAATGACGCATTTCATTCCCCTACCACATGGTGAGGAACCATCTTCCACGCAGACTTCCTTACCTCTGCTGACGTTCAGCAGCCTGTTCCTTCCA